>NC_134361.1:211801283-211977188 GCF_048569485.1 Anomaloglossus baeobatrachus | reverse complement strand
CAGCCCACCCTGAAACGGGAAGTGACATGTATGGCGGGGTGACTGACACACACCGGGGGCGGCGCGGCACATCCAGAGGTACCACACAGTCACTATTCACTGACAGCAAACAGGTGGCGGAAAAAAGCGGAACACAAACTAATGAAAAGGTACCAATTCCTCGTTCCTTTCACCATCTCCGCTTGCTGGTATTGAATAGCGACATCCGGGCCATTAAGAGGATGATGATGATGATGATGAGGATGATGCTTCTCACAGCTGAGGGTTTGCTGCAGTGTAAACATTCATCTGTGATCCTCAGGACAGGAGACGGGTCGCTGCAATGTATCAGTGCCGGACCCTCGTCACACAGGGGGTCTACACTGGGTGTAATTGTAACAAACCTCCGCTGTGAGATGTATCAGGTCAGGACCGCGTCACATTCACTGACAGCAAGCAGAGGTGGAAGAGATCGAAAAGTAAATTAAGGAATTAGAAAGTTACAAGAATTAAAGGGATATTCACAAATAAAGACTGATCCAGAGCTGCACTCACTATTCTGCTGCTGCAGTCACTGTGTACATACATTACTGATCCTGAGTTACCTCCTGTATTATACTCCAGAGCTGCACTCACTATTCTGCTGCTGCAGTCACTGTGTACATACATTACTGATCCTGAGCTACCTCCTGTATTATACTCCAGAGCTGCACTCACTATTCTGCTGGTGCAGTCACTGTGTACATACATTACTGATCCTGAGTTACCTCCTGTATTATACCCCAGAGCTGCACTCACTATTCTGCTGGTGCAGTCACTGTGTACATACATTACTGATCCTGAGTTACCTCCTGTATTATCCTCCAGAGCTGCACTCACTATTCTGCTGCTGCAGTCACTGTGTACATACATTACTGATCCTGAGCTACCTCCTGTATTATACTCCAGAGCTGCACTCACTATTCTGCTGGTGCAGTCACTGTGTACATACATTACTGATCCTGAGTTACCTCCTGTATTATACCCCAGAGCTGCACTCACTATTCTGCTGGTGCAGTCACTGTGTACATACATTACATTACTGATCCTGAGTTACCTCCTGTATTATACTCCAGAGCTGCACTCACTATTCTGCTGGTGCAGTCACTGTATACATACCTTACATTACTGATCCTGAGTTACCTCCTGTATTATACTCCAGAGCTGCACTCACTATTCTGCTGGTGCAGTCACTGTGTACATTACATTACTGATCCTGAGTTACCTCCTGTATTATACTCCAGAGCTGCACTCACTATTCTGCTGGTGCAGTCACTGTGTACATACATTACATTACTGATCCTGAGTTACCTCCTGTATTATACTCCAGAGCTGCATTCACTATTCTGCTGGTGCAGTCACTGTGTACATACATTACATTACTGATCCTGAGTTACCTCCTGTATTATACTCCAGAGCTGCACTCACTATTCTGTTATGACTTTTTACCTCCAGACTGGACTGGAACGCGCTGCTCATGATGTGGTCGTGGGGTCCGGAGCGCGTCAGTAATGTCAGGTGTATGTAGAACATCCCCAGGTACAGGAAGGCGGGGAGCAGCAGCAGAGCGAGGCCGCGCGCCCCCACGTGACACAGCACCAGCACCTGTAGAAAGAAACAGCGGTCCTGAGACTCTGCTCCACAATGCATCAGTAGGAGCCGACGTGTCACTTATCTACATTAGACAGATTCCGGTCACCGAGCAGCTGCCACCCCGTGCACCGCAGCAAGAGCCAAAATCAGGAGGTAGGAGGACAGGGCCGATGTACTTCACTCTGAGGAGGAGAGAGGAACGTCAGGGACAAGAACCGGAGACAACGAGGAGAGAAGACGACACTTACCCCACCGCACCGGAGCCGGACACACCCGTCAGCAGCAACCACAACCACCAGCGGGCGGAGAACGGACTGCGGAGGAAAGACGCAGCGTGAGGACCTCCGACAGCCAGAAAACAGGAGGCGGAGAGGAGCAAGACAAGCCCGGCCTCCCGCTACAATCCTGACACACAGTGAGTGCAGCTCTGGAGTATAACATAGCATAAGGAATGTGGGTACACAGTGACTGCACCAGCAGAATAGTGAGTGCAGCTCTGGAGTATAATACATGATCAGTAATCTATGTATACAGTGACTGCACCAGCAGAATAGTGAGTGCAGCTCTGGAGTATAATACATGATCAGTAATCTATGTACACAGTGACTGCACCAGCAGAATAGTGAGTGCAGCTCTGGGGTATAATACAGGATCAGTAGTGTATGTACACAGTGACTGCGCCCGTGTGGTTCCCGTTTCCTCACCTGCTTTGTTGTTGGCTGTGAAACTTAAGATAAGACAATACGGCCAAAAGGATGAAGAATATGAGCAGCGACTCCAGGAGAATCAGCCGGGACTGAGTGACCAGAGCGTTTTCTAGGACAGAGAAGAGATGGTTAAGTAATAAATAACTATTCACCTTTAGAAACCGTCTACACAGACTGAGCCTCCGTTTTGTGTACGCAGCTCTCCGCTCCGTCCTCTGCTCCTCTTCAGTCATTATCCATTAGGATGGAGGTGGAGTGACACCATACGGCGCGGCGCACACTGCGCTGCTTTATCACCGCGGACACATAACTCTGCAGGAGAGCTGTGTACACAAAACAGCAGGGGTTTTATCACCAGTTCACGCTGCTGCTGCTGCTGTAACTCTTAATTTCTTTGCACTGGACCATAAACATGTCCGAGACTCTAGAAAACCCGAAAACCGAGCGAGAAAGAAAAGGATCAACAGGAGACAAAACTCACCAAAGAGGATGAGGAGCGCAGCGGCCGCCCCCGGCCCAAGCGGAGAAGCCCAGCTCCACCACAATGTGATAGGCCAGGGGGGACGCAGAGGGCTCCGGACAGGGCAGGCAGCAGGCGCAGCCACCACACCGGCACCGTGCTGCTGTACTCTGCAGGGAGAGGGGGCACATGGTGAGGCGGGGGACACACGGGGGTCCGGAATGTCTCCATACAGACCCTGCAGATGGCACCCACCTGCCCCAATCCTGTTCCACATGAAATTACCATCAAATTCCCCAAGATATCCTGCAACAGAAAGGGAAAACTGCAGAAGCAGACACGAGGCAGCCGCCACTGACAGGCACAGACAGCGCCGGACTGACACATACACAGGAGGCAACCGCCACCGACAGCACCGTACTGACACATACACAGGAGGCAGCCGCCACCAACAGGCACATGACAGCGCCAGACTGACACATACACAGGAGGCAACCGCCACCGACAGCACCGTACTGACACATACACAGGAGGCAGCCGCCACCAACAGCCACAGACTGACACACATAGACATGAGACAGCCGCCACCGACAGCACCAAACTGACACACAGGCATAAGATAGCCGCCACCGACAGCACCGTACTGACACATACACAGGAGGCAGCTGCCACCAACAGGCACATGACAGCGCCAGACTGACACATACACAGGAGGCAACCGCCACCGACAGTCACAGACTGACACACAAGCATGAGAAAGCCGCCACTGACAGCGCCAAACTGACACACAGGCATGAGACAGCCGCCACTGACAGCGCCAAATTGACACATAAGCATGAGACAGCCGCCACTGACAGCGCCAAATTGACACATAAGCATGAGACAGCCGCCACTGACAGCGCCAAATTGACACATAAGCATGAGACAGCCGCCACTGACAGCGCCAAATTGACACACAAGCATGAGACAGCCGCCACTGACAGCGCCAAATTGACACACAAGCATGAGACAGCCGCCACTGACAGCGCCAGACTGAGACACAGACATGAGACAGCCGCCACCGACAGCACCGGACTGACACATACACAGGAGGCAGCCGCCACCGACAGGCACAGACTGACACACATAGACATGAGACAGCCGCCACCGACAGCGCCAAACTGACACACAGGCATGAGACAGCCGCCACCGACAGCATCGGACTGACACATACACAGGAGGCAGCCGCCACCGACAGCGACAGACTGACACACAGGAATGAGACAGCGACCACCGACCACGTCGGACTGACACATAGACATGAGGCAGCCGCCACTGACAGGCGCAAACAGACAGCGCCGGACTGTCAGACATTCACTGCTCATCTTACATGGGACTGACAGACAGACTATTACACCGGACGCGGTCATACACCGCAGGGGCCCGGGCCACAGAGCTTACAGGCAACGCTCCGCTGTATGTGAACGCGGCTTTACCTCCGAGCGCTAGCAGCATGTGTCCGAGCGGGGGGGCGCTGTCATCCAGGAAGAAGACCCGCTTCATATACAGAGAGATGAACTGACCGTAGTAAACCTCATCAAACCTGCGGAGGAACAAAGCACAGAACATAAAGGAGACCCCCGAAGCCAAGAAAGTGATCCCCCACAGAGCGGCTGATTACAGACTCTGGGCTCTAAATCGTCACCATCTACAAGATCTCTGCTTGCTGTCACAGAACAGGAACATCTGCACAGAGCGGACAGCCACAGCTGAGGTTTTGTTTCAGTTGCATCAGGTCTTCACAATGTTTAATAGTTTTATAACAGCTGAGAAGACGCAGACGGGCGACGCCGAGACCCCCAGATGTAATAGAAGGGGGAGAAGCTTACACCACGGCGGGGGGATGGGAGAGATTCCAGAGCCGACTGACCAAACCCAGCACAGTCAGGGCCACAACCAGAAGGTTCAGCTGCAAGGTGACGGTGAAGGGAGACGTCTTCACAGCAACCATAATGCTGGAGGGGGAGACGCAAGAGAGGCGAGAGGAGGAGGAAGAGGAGGAGGAAGAGGAGGAGGAAGATGGAGTCACATCCTAGAAGATAAGGAGGAAAAATATAAAACAACAAAAAATCATGTCACTGATTATACTGTATATACCCCAGAGCTGCACTCACTATTCTGCTGGTGCACTCACTGTGTACATACATTACATTACTGATCCTGAGTTACCTCCTGTATTATACTCCAGAGCTGCACTCACTATTCTGCTGGTGCAGTCACTGTGTACATTCATTAAATTACTGATCCGGAGTTACCTCCTGTATTATACTCCAGAGCTGCACTCACTATTCTGGCTGGTGCACTCACTGTGTACATACATTATATTACTGATCCGGAGTTACCTCCTGTATTATCCTCCAGAGCTGCACTCATTATTCTGCTGGTGCAGTCACTGTATACATACATTACTGATCCTGAGTTACCTCCTGTATTATACTCCAGAGCTGCACTCACTATTCTGCTGGTGCAGTCACTGTGTATATACATTACATTATTGATCCTGAGTTACCTCCTGTATTATACTCCAGAGCTGCACTCGCTATTCTGCTGGTGGAGTCACTGTATACATACATTACTGATCCGGAGTTACCTCCTGTATTATACTCCAGAGCTGCACTCACTATTCTGCTGGTGCAGTCACTGTGTATATACATTACATTATTGATCCTGAGTTACCTCCTGTATTATACTCCAGAGCTGCACTCACTATTCTGCTGGTGCAGTCACTGTGTACATTCATTAAATTACTGATCCTGAGTTACCTCCTGTATTATACTCCAGAGCTGCACTCACTATTCTGCTGGTGCAGTCATTGTGTACATACATTACTGATCCTGAGTTACATCCCGTATTATACTCCAGAGCTGCACTCACTGTTCTGCTGGTGCAGTCACTGTGCACATACATTACATTACTGATCCTGAATTACCTCCTGTATTATACTCCAGAGCTGCGCTCACTATTCTGCTGGTGCAGTCACTGTGGACATACATTACATTACTGATCCTGAATTACCTCCTGTATTATACTCCAGAGCTGCACTCACTATTCTGCTGGTGCAGTCACTGTGCACATACATTACATTACTGATCATGAGTTACCTCCTGTATTATACTCCAGAGCTGCACTCACTATTCTGCTGGTGCAGTCACTGTGTACATACATTACTGATCCTGAATTACCTCCTGTATTATACTCCAGAGCTGCACTCACTATTCTGCTGGTGCAGTCACTGTGTACATACATTACTGATCCTGAGTTACCTCCTGTATTATACTCCAGAGCTGCACTCACTATACTGCTGGTGCAGTCGCTGTGTACATACATTAAATTACTGATCCTGAGTTACCTCCTGTATTATACCCCAGAGCTGCACTCACTATTCTGCTGGTGCAGTCACTGTGCACATACATTACATTACTGATCCTGAGTTACCTCCTGTATTATACTCCAGAGCTGCACTCACTATTCTGCTGGTGCAGTCACTGTGTACATACATTACTGATCCTGAATTACCTCCTGTATTATACTCCAGAGCTGCACTCACTATTCTGCTGGTGCAGTCACTGTGTACATACATTACATTACTGATCCTGAGTTACCTCCTGTATTATACTCCAGAGCTGCACTCACTATACTGCTGGTGCAGTCGCTGTGTACATACATTAAATTACTGATCCTGAGTTACCTCCTGTATTATACCCCAGAGCTGCACTCACTATTCTGCTGGTGCAGTCACTGCGTACATACATTACTGATCCTGAGTTACCTCCTGTATTATACCCCAGAGCTGCACTCACTATTCTGCTGGTGCAGTCACTGTGCACATACATTAGTGACTGCACACACGCTGCTGTATAATCTTTCTCGGCACCGTGCATTGGAGTAACAGACAGTGATGTGAGGCCGGTGCTTGTATCCGGTGTCCGGTGACTGATGCCGGTTCCCGCGCCCCCCAGCGCTGCTCCCGAGTTTCTTACCTCTTTTCTCTGGCAGCGATTGGTGGTGTCTGAGGTGATCGGCGCTCCGCTTGTACAGTCTGCGCACGTCTTACGTCTAGGGACGTCCGGCCGTTTTACGATCAGCCACAAGAGGGCGCGCACAGGTTGTTTACTGTAATGTGTCGCCGAGTCGTTCAGGCGCCGCCATATTGTTGGCGTCAAATGTCGACTCCTGTAAATACGAATGAAATTCCTCGTCTGTTGTCTCAAAGTCGATTGTGGGAAGCGAATTAATAAAACTTGGTGCAAAGGGGAAACAATAGGTTTCTCTGGGTTTTGTACCACTTTTAATAAATCCATTAGCAATTTTCTTGTTGCCTATAACAACCAACTCCTCGTTCTGCGACCCCTTTGTCATAAGTGACGAGCCTTCTGATTGGTTGCTATGGTGAACTCATACTCTACTGAGGCAATAATGGAGCCGACCTCCCTGACAACAATATAAGATTAATAGTGAAAGCACCGACTGTATCTGCCCTTGCACCGGCAGCCGCTCCAGCGTCCTCCCCCGCGTACATTCACTTTATTAGTAACATTTCCCATATTTCTGCTGTTAATAAAGAACCAACAACACAATGTAAATATCCGAGCAACTAAAATAATGAGAGGTTTCTCCAATCCAGCGATAAAGGCCTCCATTACGGACTCCCCTAGTGTCAGGATTATTCACCCCTTCATGACCAGCGGTTTTAGTATGCTGCCCCCCCTGGCTGGTATGACCCGCTGCCTCTCTGGCTGGTGTGGCCCTCTGGCTGTTATGACCGCTGCCTCTCTGGCTGTTGTGGCCCTCTGGCTGTTATGACCCGCTGCCTCTCTGGCTGTTGTGGCCCTCTGGCTGTTATGACCCGCTGCCTCTCTGGCTGTTGTGGCCCTCTGGCTGTTATGACCCGCTGCCTCTCTGGCTGTTGTGGCCCTCTGGCTGTTATGACCAGCTGCCTCTCTGGCTGTTGTGGCTCTCTGGCTGTTATGACCGCTGCCTCTCTGGCTGTTGTGGCATTCTGGCTGTTATGACCCGCTGCCTCTCTGGCTGGTGTGGCCCTCTGGCTGTTATGACCCGCTGACTCTCTGGCTGCTGTGGCCCTCTGGCTGATATGACCCGCTGCCTCTCTGGCTGGTGTGGCCCTCTGGCTGTTATGACCCGCTGACTCTCTGGCTGCTGTGGCCCTCTGGCTGATATGACCCGCTGCCTCTCTGGCTGGTGTGGCCCTCTGGCTGTTATGACCCGCTGCCTCTTTGGCTGTTGTGGCCCGCAGCCTCTCTGGCTGTTATGACCCGCTGCTTCTCTGGCTGTTGTGGCCCTCTGGCTGTTATGACCCGCTGCCTCTCTGGCTGTTGTAGCCCTCTGGCTGTTATGACCTGCTGCCTCTCTGGCTGTTGTGGCATTCTGGCTGTTATGACCCGCTGCCTCTCTGGCTGGTGTGGCCCTCTGGCTATGACCTGCTGTCTCTCTGGCTGTTGTGACTCTCTGGCTGTTATGACCTGCTGCAGCGATCAGCTTCTGTGGCAGCCTTCCTGAGAAATCTCACTCCAGTTCTCAGGTGTAATAGTCTCCATGGTAATAAAATTATTAGTCTTGCAGTCGCCGCCTTCTTCACACCCCACCAACGACTGTGTGAGGTTCTGGGATCATTGTCTTGTTGGAAGGTCCCATGACACCTGAGCTTCAGCTCCTCACAGAAGACAGGACGTGTTCTCCATAGATTTCTAGATACTTGATTGAATGCATAATGGCCTCCACACACTGCAGGGGTCCACCAAGACCACACGATGCTTCACCGGAGAGATCACCGAAACCACACTATGCTTCACCACTGAGAGTGTTGAGCCCCCACTGTACTTCACCGTAGGCATTGCTGAGACCCCACCATACTTCACTGTAGGCATCGCTGAGCCATGCACCCTGCTTCACCGTAGCCATCACCCAGACCCCACCGTGCTTCACCGTAGCCATCACCCAGACCCCACCGTGCTTCACCGTAGCCGCTGTTCTTTTTTTCAGCAGATGCTTCATTCTTCCTCCTCCAGACTCTGCTGATCCATAGAAAAGTTCCAGTGTCATGTCCTCGCTCCACAGAACAGAATCCCAGAACTTCTGTGGTTACTTCTTTGGTTTTGCACATTGGAGGTGACTTGTCTTGTGCTTTTAGGTCAGTAGAGGAGACGTCCTGCAGTTCGGGAACAGAGACCTTCAGTGTTTAGCACTGTTCAAACTACGACCTCCGCGCCAGCTGCCCCCGATCTCGCTGCAGAGATTGTGCTGTTACTGGAGGGGTTCGAGCACCACCTGCCACTCAGGAACCTGGTGGCAGCCAGTGACGACCTCCTCCACCCGCCACGTGCAGGTAGTGCTCCTCTGTGACCTGTTTCCGCCATATGCCGGTGGTGCACCTGGTGCTCTTCTGTGACCTGTTCCGGCACATGCCGGTGGAGCACCCGGTGCTCCCGTGACCCGTTTCCGCCACATGCCGGTGGTGCACCCGGTGCTCCCCTGTGACCTGTTTCCGCCACATGCCGGTGGTGCACCTGGTGCTCCTCTGTGACCCGTTTCGTGCCTGTAGGGACAGTCTCTGCCTCTCATATCTTCTCTTTTCGGAGCCCCCCGTCTCGCAGTCACTGTCCCCCCCCCCCCCCACCCCCCCCCCTCGTCACTCCAGATATTTGATTGGTGCTTTATCTTCTGCTGGGTTATAGTCTCAGGCACATCCGGTTCTAGAGACAAGCGGCTCTTATGGGGGCTCGTATCTGGGGAGCTCCACTACTTCACTCCCAAAACCCCCACCAATGACCCTGGCACTTGGTGAGCTGCACATAAGTATAGCACATAAGTATAAAGAACACAAAACCAGAAGTGAGAAAAGCAGACTTTGCTTTATTATAATTTTTTTTTTTTTTTTTACATTTTTTATTTAAATGAGAATTCTTCCAGATGATAAGAGCTAAGTACAATCACATCGTATAAGGAGGGGGTGACCGAGAGAAAATGAAAGGCAATTGGGGAGGGGGCATACGTAGGGGGCTGGGGGTGTTGATCCCCGGGTAGTGAGGTTTTACTCTGTTTTTGGATCACTTAAAAAGATCTCTCTTTAATAGATTTTTAAAAAAATATAAAACACTTGGTATGGATCGCCTCACGGTGTCTCCTGTGGGTGACGGGCGGGGGCAGGGGGAGATCAGCCGGCGCTTGCTCTGCATTGGGGACCCCCCAGCTACCAACAAATTCATTATTTTATTTCTTTTTTTCATCAAAAGTATCTAGAAATATGATATGTGATTGGAGATTAATGACTTAAAGCGTACACCCCGTCACCTGCGGGGAAAGAAGGGGGACCATAATATATATTATATAATAAAAAAAAATAAAAAAAAAAAGGGGGGTGGGTGCTTATGACATCACCAGGGAACCTCACACGCTCTCTCACCCACGGGTAGCTTATTCTACCTCACCCCAGCGACATCACCCTGGGGGCCATATCCTACCCCACCCCCAAAGAAGTCACCCTGGGGGCCGTATCCTACCCCACCCCCAAAGACGTCACCCTGGGGGCCGTATCCTACCCCACCCCCAAAGAAGTCACCCTGGGGGCCGTATCCTACCCCACCCCCAAAGAAGTCACCCAGGTGGCCCATCTTAGCGACGTCACCCTGGGAGCCGTATCCTACCCCACCCCCCAAAGACGTCACCCAGGGGGCCCATCCTACCCCAACCGCAGCGATGGCACCCTGGGGGCCCCATCGTACCCCAACCCCAGCGACGGTACCCTGGCCGCCTCATCCTCCCCCAACCTCAGCGACGTCACCCTGGAGGCCCCATCCTACCCCAACCTCAGCGACGTCACCCTGGGGGCCGTATCCTACCCCAACCTCAGCGACGTGATCCTGGGAGGCCTCATCCTACCCCAACCTCAGCGACATGATCCTGGGAGAACCATCCTAGCCCACCCCCGAAGACACCGGCCAAGGAGCCCCAACTTATCCCCACCCTCAACAATGTGACCCAAGGGGCTCCATCCTATCCCACCCCCAGGGGGTTATCCTGATCCCGGTCCACACAACAAGTGCCGGAAGAGGAAAAGTAAAATACAAGCTGTCTCCGCTGTAGGTAGACGGGGCGTACGCGTTGTCTTTTGGGCGAGGTTTTGCCGCTGACCGCGCTCTCACAACGTAAATGCCTAAACAAACTAGGAGCAGCAACGACATCCAGCGAGGAGGAAAGTTATAATATATACAAGACATAGCACGGACTGAACCGGAAGCGAGGTAAAGCTGGTCCAGATAGAATTCAGTTTGCTACTACATACACACTGTACACCGCATATATACACAACCAGACTACGATCCTTATATCGAGCCAGAGCACGGGGTGACTAGGGGCGGAGGGAGCCAATCACTGAGGCCTGGGTCTGCTGTGTCATTGAAAAAGGGGCGGGGTTGGCAGCATTCTTTACAAAAGCAGGGGCGGGTCCTTTTAGCTCTGGCTCCGCCCATGCAGAGCTTCCACACACGATTTAAGCTTATAAACCCCGGCACATGGGTTGAATGGAGGCTCCTGTGATCTCAAAGTCAGTGACAAATGAAGTCTACAGATTCCGATCAGAGATTGTAGGAAAGAAATGGGACCTATTCCACATCACGGCACCTGCAAGGACTAGGACGACGTGTAAATTGCAGGGTGGAACGTGGAGGTATTATACACTACTGTGCTCTGGGAGGGGGAGACTCGAGGCTGGCCGGAGATTTGGTACTTATGGTTCCTCGGTGGTGGCCTATTAACATCTATAAATTTGTAACAGGTTGAAGGTCAACAGTAACAGCGCCATTCTTGTCCACAGGCCACGTCTGATATTGCAGGTCAGCCACGTTCACTAGAAAGAACAATCCTTGCAGCTCATTTGCCCAATGAGTCACTTAATCCCTCACAACCTTCAATATCTCCTCTTGCTGTCAGCAAATAGAAGACTACTGACCCAGTCCCAAACAGCTCGGGTGCTCAGTACTGATAACTAGTGATGAGCGCGCACTACCATGTTCAGGTGCCCATAACTAGATTTGAGCGGGCACTACCATGCTCGGGTGCCCATAACTAGAGATGAGCGGGCACTACCATGCTCGGGTGCCCATAACTAGAGATGAGCGGGCACTACCATGCTCGGGTGCCCATAACTAGAGATGAGCGGGCACTACCATGCTCGGGTGCCCATAACTAGAGATGAGCGGGCACTACCATGCTCGGGTGCCCATAACTAGAGATGAGCGGGCACTACCATGCTCTGTACTCCTAACGAGAAGTTAATGCTCAGACGGACATGACTCAAGTATAATGGAAGTCCATGGGAAGATCTTCTGGTAAAATGTTCAGGTTTCCCATTATACTCGGGTGCTCGTCGCCCCCATCGAGCATCCAAATGATATATTTCGAGTCCCAAGCATGGTAGTGCTCTCGCTCATCACTAATAATCCTTCCCACGGACAGCAAGCAGAGGTTTTGAAGCCGGTGAGGATAGAGACATGTATGCTCGGGTTTATGGACGGCACGGGGACCTGGTTATTGAAGCTGTGCACACCTTGTATCCTGTAAAGGAGAGAGGCCGCATGGAAACCCCCTGCATACACAGAGGAACAGCCCAAAAACAAGCGCATCAATGACCCCTGGGGCTGGGGGGTGTCACACAATGGCCCTATAATGGCTCGATGTCTAATGGACTGGACAGATGGTGGGGGTCGCTGTCTAGACAAACACACCCCGAGACTGTACAGCCGGGTGCGGTGATCTCCAACTAAAACGTGACCGTCTCCTGCAGCCTCCACCACCGCAGGGAACATTATCAGTCATGATGACAGCCGTGTAGAGAAAATCCAGAGATCTACAGACGTGTAACCTAGAAGCTGATTGGACGCCGACCTCTGCCAATATTAATCTACCCGATCAATACGAATCACATACAAAACCGAGGAGCCACAGAGTGCGGGGAATTAAAGAGCCGGACCGCACCCCCGCGCCCGATCCAGGAGACCGTGCAACAACCGCGCTGCGCCCGATCCAGGAGACCGTGCAACAACCGCGCCCAATCCAGGAAACCGTGCAACAACCGCGCCCGATCCAGGAGACCGCGCGACAACCGCGCCCAATTCAGGAGACCGCGCGACAACCGCGCCCAATCCAGGAAACCGTGCAACAACCGCGCCCGATCCAGGAAACCGTGCAACAACCGCGCCCGATCCAGGAGCCCGTGCAACAACCCCGCCCGATCCAGGAGACCGCACGACAACCGCGCCCGATCCAGGAGACCACGCAACAACCGCGCCCGATCCAGGAGACCGTGCGACAACCGCGCCCGATCCAGGAAATCGTGCGACAACCGCGCCCGATCCAGGAAACCGCGCCCGATCCAGGAGACCGTGCAACAACTGTGCCATACCCGATCCAGGAGACTGCGCGACAACCGCGCCCAATCCAGGAGACCGCACGACAACCGCGCCCGATCCAGGAGACCGCGCAACAACCGCGCCCGATCCAGGAGACCGCGCAACAACTGTGCCACACCCGATCCAGGAGACCGCGCGACAACCGCGCCCAATCCAGGAGACCGTGCGACAACCGCGCCTGATCCAGGAAACCGTGCGACAACTGCGCCCGATCCAGGAAACCGCGCGACAACCGCGCCCGATCCAGGAGACCGTGCATATAAACACAATCTTTTCCATAGTCTCATCCTCGGGGACAGGTCTCACTCCTCAGTCGGGATGTTCACCTGCACGTTTTTTTGGTTATTTCCGGGACTGATGGCGGGTGACATGACACACGCAGATACTCTGGGTCACGCTGTGCACCCCAGCAATGGAGGGTGTCTGTGCAGCAACAGTGGCACTGGTGTGCAAGAACAGACACTGTCAGGCTCTGCAGTTGCTGCAATACTACTACCCCCGACATGCTGGGATTTGTAGTTTTGCAAAACTGGAAAATCAGAAGTTAAAATCTACAGTAAAAGCTCAGGATCACCTGTAAGATCTGGGGGCTGATGAGAGTCGGAGGACCAATCGGTGCTCAATCAGGGGCAATCACCTCCCAAAACTGGACAGATCAATCAAGGAATACAAGGAAGGGGTTAAAAGTCACTATATGTGTCTGTACGGGGGCCAGGAAATTAAATAAGTCAGGTAAGGGGTCAGTTAAAAACAGATTTAAGAAACGAGTGATACAAATCCGCTGCTGTGCGTCAGTAACGAGGTGGAAGCGGGGACATGAGCCGCCCACGAGCCACGGACGGCGGCCACGTGATGACGGAGGGGGAAGCAGAAGAAAAGGCTAAAGACGCTCCGGAGTCAGGAGTCCGTTCAACAAGAAGTAAAACTAAAAGTGCGGATACAACTCGGTTTTGCTTGGGGTTTTTTCCCCCCCAAAAGAGTTTTCGGAGGGGGTCGCGGTCCGTGACTGTGGCGGTGACACACGAGGAGGCTCTCAGCTGAGGAAGAATCCAAAATAAAGGATGAGACGGAGGTGAGAAGAACTAGGTATTTACAAAAGGAAACCGGGAGCCGCTCCTCAGGCCGCGCTCTCCTCCATATTCACCAACGAAGGCTTGATGGCCCGAGCCGGCTGCATCTGAGTGACGGGGGGCCGAGCGGAAAGATTGGGGGAAACCAGGCCGCACTTCTCAGTCCTTGGCTTTACCTGCTGGAGGGAAATAAAAAGAAAGGTCAGCAAAATAAAAAGGGCAATGTTGGGGATGCGCAGAGCAGAGAGGCGGGGGAGCAAGTTGCGCAGAGTGGAGGGGGGGGTGGAGTTGCGCAGAGTGGAGGGCGGGGGGGGGAGTTGCGCAGAGCGGAGGGGGGGGGGGGGGAGTTGCGCAGAGCGGAGGGGGGGGTGGGGGGGGGGAGTTGCGCAGAGCGGAGGGGGAGTTGCGCAGAGCGGAGGGGGGGGGGGGAGTTGCGCAGAGCGGAGGGGGGGGGGGGGGGAGTTGCGCAGAGCAGGGGGGGGGGGGGGGAGGAGAGTTGCGCAGAGCGGAGGGAGGTGCAGTATAGGGCACCGCCATCATGGAAGCACTGCAAATAATGGGACGCTCTGCACCGTCCAATAAATGGGCGGCTGCAATTACTACAAATTTACAAGATGTCTGTTCGCTGTATAGGAAAGGGGAATATGGACAAATACCCAGCAAAAATTTGGCGAAGCCCACATCATTTTTTTTTTTTTTTTAATTATTTCATGAAAATTCATGAAAAAAAGGGCTTCTCTATATTTTTGGTTCCCAGCCGGGTACAACTAGGCAGCTGGGGGTTGGGGGCAGCCCGTAGCTGCCTGCTGTACCTGGCTAGCATACAAAAATATGGCGAAGCCCACGGTCATTTTCTTAAAGTTTTCAGGGAAAAACCTTTATAAAAAAAAATGCTTCCCTGCATTTCTATTGCCAGTGAAAGTAACACCAAGCAGCGGGGGCTAGCAGCCAGTAGCTGCTTTGGTTACCCTTAGCAATAGAAAATGCAGCGGGAGCCCACAAACAATGTGATTTTTTTTTTTTTATTTTTAATGAATTTTTTAAAAAAAAAAAAACGGCATGGGCTTCGCCCATCGAGCACCAGAGCATTTTACTTCTCATTCATCCCAAGTAATCAGATGACTCCAGTGTCGGCCGATTACTTGTTCTGTGTCCCCCTGCATCCATCGCAGCGTGTACGGGCTGTGAGGTCAGCGGAGTGGAGACAGTGACATGCTCTGCTCTGACACAGTGTGCTGCAAGTCACTATCTTTCACCACTCTGGTACTTGTTGTGCAGGTGACCGGATGATACATGTCACTAACTGTCTCCACTATGGGACTTGTTGTGCAGGTGACCGGATGATACATGTCACTAACTGTCTCCACTATGGGACTTGTTGTGCAGGTGACCGGATGCTACATGTCACTAACTGTCTCCATTATGGGACTTGTTGTGCAGGTGAGAGTGTATACAGTTGGTACTATGCAGAAGAAATCACAGAGTGGGGCTGTTAGTGACATGTATCATCCGGTCACCTGCACAACAAGTCCCAGAGTGGATACAGTGACATGCAGCACACTATGTGTCAGAGCAGAGCATGTCACCAACTTGCTCTGCTCTGTCACCTGCGGTGCTGCATGTCACGTTTTTGCCGCGATTTGGTGCATTTTTTGCTGCGTTTTTGCTCACTGCGTTTTTGATCAGTGCACAATGCCATTAAAGATTGTTGATGAGAAAAAAAAAAAAAGGTCTGATGTCATTTCCTTATTCAAAATGTTCATTGTATGCAGGAGAGCAGACAGCAGCTGCAGAACTACAAGGCTCAGCATCCTCCATTCACTAGTGTATGCAGGAGAGCAGACAGCAGCTGCAGGACTACAAGGCTCAGCATCCTCCATTCACTAGTGTATGCAGGAGAGCAGACAGCAGCTGCAGAACTACAAGGCTCAGCATCCTCAATTCACTAGTGTATGCAGGAGAGCAGACAGCAGCTGCAGAACTACAAGGCTCAGCATCCTCCATTCACTGGTGTATGCAGGAGAGCAGACAGCAGCTGCAGAACTACAAGGCACAGCATCCTCCATTCACTAGTGTATGCAGGAGAGGAGACAGCAGCTGCAGGACTACAAGGCTCAGCATCCTCCATTCACTAGTGTATGCAGGAGAGCAGACAGCAGCTGCAGAACTACAAGGCTCAGCATCCTCCATTCACTAGTGTATGCAGGAGAGCAGACAGCAGCTGCAGAACTACAAGGCACAGCATCCTCCATTCACTAGTGTATGCAGGAGAGAAGACAGCAGCTGCAGGACTACAAGGCTCAGCATCCTCCATTCACTAGTGTATGCAGGAGAGCAGACAGCAGCTGCAGAACTACAAGGCTCAGCATCCTCAATTCACTAGTGTATGCAGGAGAGCAGACAGCAGCTGCAGAACTACAAGGCTCAGCATCCTCCATTCACTGGTGTATGCAGGAGAGCAGACAGCAGCTGCAGAACTACAAGGCACAGCATCCTCCATTCACTAGTGTATGCAGGAGAGGAGACAGCAGCTGCAGAACTACAAGGCACAGCATCCTCCATTCACTAGTGTATGCAGGAGAGCAGACAGCAGCTGCAGAACTACAAGGCTCAGCATCCTCCATTCACTAGTGTATGCAGGAGAGCAGACAGCAGCTGCAGAACTACAAGGCTCAGCATCCTCCATCTAGGACTGTATTCAGTTTTTACCCAAAAAGAAAAAAAAAAAATGACATGGGCTTCGCCATATTTTTGTATGCTAGCCGGGTACAGCAGGCAGGTACGGGCTGCCCCCAACCCCCAGCTGCCTATTTGTACCCGGCTGGAAACCAAAAATATAGAGAAGCCCTTTTTTTTTTTTTAAAAAAAAAAAAAAAAAAGAATGACGTAAGCTTCGCCTAATTTTGGTGTCCAGTCGGGTACAACTAGGCAGCTGGGGATTGGAATCCACAGTAAAGGGTGGCCAAGCTTTCTGGGCACCCCCACTGCGTATTGCAGTCCGCAGCCACCCCAGAAAATGGCGCTTTCATAGAAGCGCCATCTTCTGGCGCTGTATCCAACTCTTCCAGCTGCCCTGATGCCGGGTGGCTAGCTGGGTAATAATGGAGTTAGGGCTAGCTGTATATTATCAGCTAGCCCTAAGCCCGAAATTCATGGTGTCACGCCAATATTAGACATGGCCACCATGAATTTCTAGTAATGATAAAAAAAAAAAAACACCCAGAAAAATATTTTTATTAGAAATAAAACACAACACAATTAGTGACTCCATCTTTATTGAAATAAACCCCCTCCGCAGTAATCCTGGGTTAGGGTCCCGCGCCGTCCAATCCGGATCCAATATCATCTGATCGGTTTGCTGGAAGGCAGAGCGATCAGATGATGTGTCAGGTTAAACTACATGAATCACATCACACATCAGCTGATTGTATAAAAGCCGATTATACAATCAGCTGATGCATCAGTAGAAAAAGAAGGGAATTTTGTTTACTTACCGTAAATTCCTTTTCTTCTAGCTCCAATTGGGAGACCCAGACAATTGGGTGTATAGGCTATGCCTCCGGAGGCCGCACAAAGTATTACACTTAAAAGTGTAAAGCCCCTCCCCTTCTGCCTATACACCCCCCGTGCTCCCACGGGCTCCTCAGTTTTGGTGCAAAAGCAAGAAGGAGGAAAAAAAATTATAAACTGGTTTAAAGTAAATTCAATCCGAAGGAATATCGGAGAACTGAAACCATTCAACATGAACAACATGTGTACACAAAAAAACAGGGGCGGGTGCTGGGTCTCCCAATTAGAGCTAGAAGAAAAGGAATTTACGGTAAGTAAACAAAATTCCCTTCTTCTTTGTCGCTCCATTGGGAGACCCAGACAATTGGGACGTCCAAAAGCAGTCCCTGGGTGGGTAAAATAATACCTCATAATAGAGCCGTAAAAACGGCCCCTTCCTACAGGTGGGCAACCGCCGCCTGAAGGACTCATCTACCTAGGCTGGCATCCGCCGAAGCATAGGTATGCACCTGATAGTGTTTCGTGAAAGTGTGCAGGCTCGACCAGGTAGCCGCCTGACACACCTGCTGAGCCGTAGCCTGGTGCCTCAAAGCCCAGGACGCGCCCCCGGCTCTGGTAGAATGGGCCTTCAGCCCTGAGGGAACCGGAAGCCCAGCCGAACGGTAGGCTTCGATAATTGGCTCCTTGATCCACCGAGCCAGGGTTGATTTGGAAGCCTGTGACCCTTTACGCTGGCCAGCGACAAGGACAAAGAGTGCATCCGAGCGGCGCAGGGGCGCCGTACGAGAAATGTAGAGTCTGAGTGCTCTCACCAGATCTAACAAGTGCAGATCCTTTTCACATTGGTGAACTGGATGATCCGGAACCGGACGCAGAACCACCTTGTCCTGGTGAACACCAGGAAAGGGGCTTTGCACGACAACGCTGCTAGCTCAGACACTCTCCGAAGTGAAGTGACTGCTACTAGGAAAACCACTTTCTGCGAAAGGCGTGAGAGAGAAATATCCCTTAATGGATCGAATGGTGGTTTCTGAAGAACCAGCAGCACCCTGTTCAGATCCCAGGGTTCTAACGGCCGCTTGTAAGGAGGAACGATGTGACGAACCCCCTGCAGGAACGTGCGTACCTGTGGAAGTCTGGCTAGGCGCTTCTGGAAACAACACAGAGAGCGCTGAGACTTGTCCCTTAAGGGAGCCGAGCGACAAACCCTTTTCCAGTCCAGATTGAAGGAAGGACAGAAAAGTGGGCAAGGCCAAAGGCCAGGGAGAAAAACCCCCAGCAGAGCATCATGACAGGAAAATTTTCCACGTCCTGTGGTAGATCTTGGCGGACGTTTGTTTCCTAGCCTGTCTCATAGTGGCAATGACGTCTTGAGATAACCCTGAAGACGCTAGGATCCAGGACTCAATGGCCACAGTGTCAGGTTGAGGGCCGCAGAATTCAAATGGAAAAACGGCCCTTGAGACAGCAAGTCTGGTCGGTCTGGTAGTGCCCACGTTTGGCCGACCGTGAGATGCCACAGATCCGGGTACCACGACCTCCTCGGCCAGTCTGGAGTGACGAGGATGGCGCGGCGGCAGTCGGCCCTGATCTTGCGTAACACTCTGGGCAACAGTGCCAGCGGAGGAAACACATGAGAGTTGAAACTGCGACCAATCCCGAACTAAGGCGTCTGCCGCCAGAGCTCTGTGATCGTGAGATCGTGCCATGAATGCCGGGACCTTGTTGTTGTGCCGGGACGCCATTAGGTCGACTTCCGGCCTCCCCCAGCGGCAACAGATCTCCTGAAACACGTCCGGGTGAAGGGACCATTCCCCTGCGTCCATGCCCTGGCGACTGAGAAAGTCTGCGTCCCAGTTTTCGACGCCCGGGATGTGAACTGCGGAGATGGTGGAGGCCGTGGCTTCCACCCACATCAAAATCCGCCGGACTTCCTGGAAGGCTTGCCGACTGCGTGTTCCGCCTTGGTGGTTGATGTAAGCCACCACTGTGGAGTTGTCCGACTGAATTCGGATCTGCTTGCCTTCCAGCCACTGCTGGAACACTTTTAGGGCAAGATACACTGCCCTGATCTCCAGAACATTGATCTGAAGCGAGGACTCTTGCTGAGTCCACGTACCCTGAGCCCTGTGGCGGAGAAAGACTGCTCCCCACCCTGACAGACTCGCGTCCGTCGTGACCACCTCCCAGGATGGGGGTAGGAAGGATTTCCCATGCGATAAAGAAGTGGGAAGAAAGCCACCCCCGAAGGGAAGCTTTGGTTAGGATGTCCCAATGAAGAGGACGCAGGTGAAACTGCGCGAAAGGGACTGCCTCCATTGCTGCCACCATCTTCCCCAGGAAGTGCATGAGGCCCCTCAAGGTGTGTGCCTGACCTTGATGGAGAGATTGCACCCCTTTCTGTAGTGAACGCTGCTTGATCAGCGGAAGCTTCACTATCGCTGATAGGGTATGAAACTCCATGCCAAGATATGTCAGCGATTGGGCTGGTGTCAGATTTGACTTTGGAAAATTGATGATCCACCCGAAACTCTGGAGAGCCTCCAGAGAAGCGTCGGGGCTGTGTTGGCATGCCTCTTGAGAGGTTGCCTTGATCAGCAGATCGTCCAAGTAAGGGATCACCGAGTGACCCTGAGAGTGGAGGACCGCTACTACGGGAGCCCTAACCTTGGTGAAAACCCGTGGGGCTGTTGCCAGGCCGAACTGCAGTGCCACGAACTGCAGGTGTTCGTCTCCTATGGTGAAGCGCAAGAAGCGTTGGTGCTCTGGAGCAACCGGTACGTGGAGATAAGCATCTTCGATATCGATCGATGCAAGGAAATCTCCTGGGGACATTGAGGCGATGACGGAGCGGAGGGATTCCATCCGGAACCACCTGGTCTTTACGTGTTTGTTGAGCAGTTACGGGTCCAGGACAGGACGGAAAGACCCGTCCTTCTTTGTAACCACAAACAGGTTGGGGAAAAAACCTTGACCCTGTTGCTGAAGAGGAACAGGGACCACCACTCCTTCTGCCTTCAGAGTGCCCAGCGCCTGCAGAAGAGCCTTGGCTCGCTCGGGAGGCGGGGATGACCTGAAGAATCGAGTCGGGGGACGAGAGGTGAACTCTAACTTGTAACCGTGAGACAGAATGTCTCTCGCCCAACGGTCTTTTACCCTTGGCAGCCAGGTGTCGCAAAAGCGGGAGAGCCTGCCACCGACCGAGGATGCGGATTGAGGAGACCGAAAGCCATGAAGAAGCCGCTTTGGTAGCGGCACCTCCGGTGGTCTTTCAGGACGTGACTTAGACCGCCATGAATCGGAGTGCCCTTGATCTTTCTTAGGCCTTTTGGACGAGGAGAATTGGGACCTGCCCGCGCCCCGAAAGGACCGAAACCTCGACTGCCCCTTCCTCTGTTGGGGTATGTTCGGTTTGGGCTGGGGTAAGGATGTATCCTTCCCCTTGGATTGTTTGACGATTTCATCCAAACGTTCGCCAAACAATCGGTCGCCAGAAATTGGCAAACTGGTTAAGCGCTTTTTTTGGAAGCAGAATCTGCCTTCCATTTCCGTAGCCACAAGGCCCTGTGGAGTACCACCGAATTGGCGGATGCAACCGCCGTACGGCTCGCAGAGTCCAGGATAGCATTAATAGCGTAAGACGCAAATGCCGACGTCTGTGTGGCTGCGTCAATTTGCGCTTGACCTGCTGATAGCTTGTAGCACCCATACGGCTGCAAATGCTGGGGCAAAAGAAGCGCCGATAGCTTCATAGCTGGATTTCAACCAGAGCTCCATCTGCCTGTGAGTGGCATCTTTGAGTGAAGCCCCATCTTCCACTGCAAGTATGGATCTAGCCGCCAGGCTAGGATCCACCTTGGGACACTGAGTCCAACCTTTGACCATGTCAGGGGAACAGGATAACGTGTATCCTTAAGGCGCTTAGAAAAAAAAAAAAACCGCTTATCTGGACAAGCATGGTGATTCTGGACTGCCTCTCTGAAATCAGAGTGGTCCAGAAACATGCTCAGTGTACGCTTGGGAAACCTGAAACGGAATTTCTCCTGCTGAGAAGCTGACTCCTCCACTGGAGGAACTGAGGGAGAAATATCCAGCATTTGATTGATGGACGCAATAAGGTCGTTCACTATGGCGTCCCCGTCAGGAGTATCAAGATTGAGAGCGGCCTCAGGATCAGAATCCTGATCAACTGTCTCCGCTTCATCAACCAGAGGTTCCCCCGCTGAGACCCTGACCAATATGAAGATGTCGAGGGGATTTCCCAGCGAGCTCGCTTAGTCGGTCAGGGGCTGGGGTCTGTATCAGAGACCTCACTCTGGGATCTATGAGACACCCCGGGGGGACCTTGCTGGTCCAACTGAGGGGGGCCAGGGAGCAATGATTCAACAGTGCCCCTGTGCTGAGATACCGGTCTGGATTGCTCAGTGGATCCTGCCGGTAGCGGGGTCGTACATGCGGCGCAGGCAGCATAGTAAGCCTGTGTTTTGCACTCCTGCCTTTTATGGGCGCCATGCCGTTGTCTTCCCTGAGCAACACAATATATATATCCAGAATCAACTGTGCACCATAAAGTGTAAAGTATATCTTATAAACATATAATTTAAAATTACACTCCTGCAGAAATGTGGCTAGCACCACAGATGCTGCATGCCCCCCGCTTAAAGCGGTTGTGAGGCCACCAGAGTCCCTGCCTGGGTCTGTCAGAATTTGTCCCCCTCTGCAGCGTTCAAGGAGCTGACAGGAATGTCCTGAGGAGAGGAGGGAGCCGTGGGCGTGACCCAGAAAGAGCGGGAACTGGAGCCTGCACTGTGCACAGTGAGAGGGGTGGAGTATGCAAAGCATGCTCCAGCCCTCAGTGCTGCTCGTCCTGTGCAGCGTCCCGCCCTTCCCCTGCCTGTCAGGGCTGTGGGCGGGAGGAAAGGAAACTAGGCCGCAAAAAGCCGGGGACTCGAGTAATAAACGCGGCCGCCGTAAAAGCGCGGCCGCGTGGAAGTCCCCGGCGCACTACAAGTCCCAGCCGCGCCTCAGTGTTAAACATGGCGGCGGCGGTCAGCGCGGTAGTCTCCCTACATAAACACACTCAGCAATGCTGAGTGTGTAATGGCACATTAACCCGGTCAGCGCCGCGGTCCCCGGTGCACTAGCACACCCAGCAATGCTGGAGTGTTGCTGTGCTCGGTCCCCACCGGGATACAGAGTACCTCCAAGTAGCAGGGCCATGTCCCTGAACGATACCCGGCTCCTATCCATCAGGCTCCCAGGAGTTGTGGATGAAGCCCGGTCTCAGTGCCTGGAGACCGATAGGATCCCACTTCCACCAGAGCCCTGAGGGGGATGGGGAAGGAAAGCAGCATGTGGGCTCCAGCCTCCGTACCCGCAATGGATACCTCAACCTTACAACACCACCGACAAGAGTGGGGTGAGAAGGGAGCATGCTGGGGGCCCTATATGGGCCCACTTTTCTTCCATCCGACATAGTCAGCAGCTGCTGCTGACCAATCTGTGGAGCTGTGCGTGCATGTCTGACCTCCTTCGCACAAAGCAAAAAACTGAGGAGCCCGTGGGAGCACGGGGGCTGTATAGGCAGAAGGGGAGGGGCTTAACACTTTTAAGTGTAATACTTTGTGCAGCCTCCGGAGGCATAGCCTATACACCCAATTGTCTGGGTCTCCCAATGGAGCGACAAAGAAAAAAAAAATAAATACTCACGTCTGTGCTGATTACCGGCAGCTCCTGCAGGGGAGTCTGATCCTGGCCCATCACTGCAGGAGCTGCCGGTAATCAGCTGATGAAGTCCCCTGACGGCAGGATCAGCTGATAGCCGGCCGGGCGCGAAAAAGCCGGCGACACCACGAGAATTGATCAGCTGATGCGTCAGGTGACTGCATCAGGTGATCCACCGCCAGGTCCTGCAAGCTTCGTACGTGCCCCGGGGAGACTGCACACAGCCAGAGCGGCGGTACCGAGACAGGGGCTGGAAGCAGGCATGGCACCGGGACCCTGCAGACAGGTGAGTATGACATACACACACACATACACACTGTATATACACACACACACACACACACACTGTATATACGCACACACACACTGTATATACGCATACACTGTATATACGAGCACACTCACATACACTGTATATACGCGCACACACTGATAGATATATTATATATATACACACACACACTGTATATACGCTCACACACTGTATATACGCTCACACACACTGTATATACGCTCACACACACTGTATATACGCTCACACACACTGTATATACGCTCACACACACTTTCTTCCCCTGGCTGTGTAGAGCTGCTGCTGTCTGTGTGATTGATCTCAGTGCATCCACTGGGAAGAGGCAGGGAGGAGGGTTTGGGTGGGAGCAGAGTGGGTGTATTAGACACAATGGGTGTGTTAGATACGCTAGACACCGCCCTAGAGCCACAAAGAATTCTGGAACTTATAGGAACTGAACACAGGAAGTCAGAGGAGAGATTAACCCCATCAGAGCTGGAGCCAGCAATGAGCATGTGCTGCTAGTGCACAATAAAACCTAATTTTGCTGAAAAAACATAATAGATGTGTTGAGGGGCACATATTAGCAAGATTTATCAGAAAAAAAAAAATCAGTTTTGGTAACTGGACAACTTCTTTAAGTCTGGAACCCATGGACATCACCAAACGCTGGGTTTCCTCCTTCTTAATGCTTTGCCAGGCCTTTACAGCCGCAGCCTTCAGGTCTTGCTTGTTTGTGGGTCTTTCCGTCTTAAGTCTGGATTTGAGCAAGTGAAATGCATGCTCAATTGGGTTAAGATCTGGTGATTGACTTGGCCATTGCAGAATGTTCCACTTTTTTGCACTCATGAACTCCTGGGTAGCTTTGGCTGTATGCTTGGGGTCATTGTCCATCTGTACTATGAAGCGCCGTCCGATCAACTTTGCGGCATTTGGCTGAATCTGGGCTGAAAGTATATCCCGGTACACTTCAGAATTCATCCGGCTACTCTTGTCTGCTGTTATGTCATCAATAAACACAAGTGACCCAGTGCCATTGAAAGCCATGCATGCCCATGCCATCACGTTGCCTCCACCATGTTTTACAGAGGATGTGGTGTGCCTTGGATCATGTGCCGTTCCCTTTCTTCTCCAAACTTTTTTCTTCCCATCATTCTGGTACAGGTTGATCTTTGTCTCATCTGTCCATAGAATACTTTTCCAGAACTGAGCTGGCTTCATGAGGTGTTTTTCAGCAAATGTAACTCTGGCCTGTCTATTTTTGGAATTGATGAATGGTTTGCATCTAGATGTGAGCCCTTTGTATTTACTTTCATGGAGTCTTCTCTTTACTGTTGACTTAGAGACAGATACACCTACTTCACTGAGAGTGTTCTGGACTTCAGTTGATGTTGTGAACGGGTTCTTCTTCACCAAAGAAAGTATGCGGCGATCATCCACCACTGTTGTCATCCGTGGACGCACAGGCCTTTTTGAGTTCCCAAGCTCACCAGTCAATTCCTTTTTTCTCAGAATGTACCCGACTGTTGATTTTGCTACTCCAAGCATGTCTGCTATCTCTGATGGATTTTTTCTTTTTTTTTCAGCCTCAGGATGTTCTGCTTCACCTCAATTGAGAGTTCCTTAGACCGCATGTTGTCTGGTCACAGCAACAGCTTCCAAATGCAAAACCACACACCTGTAATCAACCCCAGACCTTTTAACTACTTCATTGATTACAGGTTAACGAGGGAGATGCCTTCAGAGTTAATTGCAGCCCTTAGAGTCCCTTGTCCAATTACTTTTGGTCCCTTGAAAAAGAGGAGGCTATGCATTACAGAGCTATGATTCCTAAACCCTTTCTCTGATTTGGATGTGAAAACTCTCATATTGCAGCTGGGAGTGTGCACTTTCAGCCCATATTATATATAGAATTGTATTTCTGAACATGTTTTTGTAAACAGCTAAAATAACAAAACTTGTGTCACTGTCCAAATATTTCTGGACCTAACTGTAGGGGCGAGTACGGGCCACTTGATCCCAGGGCGTTACCTGCTGAGGATAGTGTCCCAGGCTGGCAGATGGCCCCGCTCCTGGTGACTTCCCACTGGGGCTAGCTGAAGCTGGCCTTAAAATTAAAGGCAACCGGATCACAGAAGGTAAAGAGCAAAAGCACAACCACTGGTGCCGGGAAGAACCGACCGAGGGAAGGAGAGATGGAGCGAACGTATGGACATGTGCGACCTCAGAAGAAATGCTGCCCAATCCACTGATCAATGCATGAGCCGAGGAGCAACGAGAGGCCATACATCAGGGATAGAAGCCACACAGCGGGAACATGTCTGCAGAGCTGCACTCACTATTCTGCTGCTGCAATCACTGTGTACATACAATACATTACTGATCCGGAGTTACCTCCTGTATTATACTCCAGAGCTGCACTCACTATTCTGCTGGTGCAGTCACTGTGTACATACATTACTGATCCTGAGTTACCTCCTGTATTATACTCCAGAGCAGCACTCACTATTCTGCTGCTGCAGTCACTGTGTACATTACATTTCTGATCCAGAGTTACCTCCTCTATTATACCCCAGAGCTGTGATCACTATTCTGCAGAATTGTAGAAGCTCCAGATTACCTTAAAAAAAAAAAAAAAAAAAAACAACACCACACAAAACCCGCAGCCATTCCACATGGACCCAGTAATGCAGGATTATGGCAGACAATGAGCCGGCGCAGTGACTGTTGCCCCCATGTGGGGGGGTGCAGTTACACACGGGGTCTTACCGGTAGGAGTGCTGTGCTTGCACGGAGGCGGCCGTCTGCATACTCTGTTTGCCTTCTGTGAAGTGAAATCCCTTCATCTCCATCTGGGAGGACTGGAGAGGAGACAATGCATGACCCTGCGCTGCTGTCTGGTGGGTGTACACAGTGTAATGCTATATACTCACTTCTCGAGTGGCGGTCAGGACCGAGGGCTGCATCCTCCGCGGAGCGCCCACCGGCATGTTCTGCCCCTGCGGGATCTGAATGGACTGCGGTAGAAGCATTGGCTGCTGGCCGGAGTTATACCGCGGCATCCCGAGCTGGGAGCCGGCCATCGGCATGGTTAGCTGGAAGACACAGGGGGTTAGTGTGACGCACGGGTGCCAATATGGCCGCACTGAGCAGACGGCGGGGCGCCCACCTGGGTGAGAGGGGAGTCCATCATCTGCGAGGCCCCCATGCCGGCCGCCTGGCTCAGCTGACTCTCATACACCAGCTGCTGGCTGCCGCCGAGGGGCTGATACGGGGACGCCGGCTGCGTCTTCACCATCTCCAGAGGCTGCATCCCGGGGAATGGGGAGTACTGGGGCTTGAGTCCGGTGCCGCTGGTCAGAACCATGGCGCTGGGCTGTGACAGGCTGGGGTGCATGTACACCTGGGACCTGGAGACAGGACACACAGCGTGGGACATGCAGAATATTACACGGGGGGGGGGGGGGGGGGCGCACAGGACCAGACCGCACCCCGACATTACCTAAAGGGCTGCATGGAGCTGTACATGTCTTGTGACTGCGACACCGGGAGTCCTCCTCTCATGCTCAGCTGAGCCTGGGCCTGCAGAGACGTGTGCAGAGACATGGGGATCTGCTGGGCGGCCGCCGCCTGTCCGAAAAGCAAGGACAAAGACTATATATATACACAGCACAAAGGACTAAATACCCCGGGGGGAGGAGATCCCTGGGGGAGGGCGAAATACCCAGGGGAAGGCTAAATACCCTGAAGAGGGGAATCCCTGGGGGAGGGCTAAATACCCTGAGGAGGGGGATCCCTGGGGGAGGGCTAAATACCCTGAGGAGGGGGATCCCTGGGGGAGGGCTAAATACCCTGAGGAGGGGGATCCCTGGGGGAGGGCTAAATACCCTGAGGAGGGGGATCCCTGGGGGAGGGCTAAATACCCTGAGGAGGGGGATCCCTGGGGGAGGGCTAAATACCCTGAGGAGGGGGATCCCTGGGGGAGGGCTAAATACCCTGAGGAGGGAGATCCCTGGGGGAGGGCTAAATACCCTGAGGAGGGGGATCCCTGGGGGAGGGCTAAATACCCTGAGGAGGGGGATCCCTGGGGGAGGGCTAAATACCTTGAGGGGGAATCCATTTGGGAGGGCTAAATACCCTGAGGGGGAAATCACTGGGTGAGGGGCTAAATACCCTGGGGGAGGGGGGAATCCCTGGGGGTCCCGGCATTCGGCACAGGAAACCACAAGGCCAGACTGCCCAACGGGACCAAGGTGGCAGCACACGAGGCTTCAACAGGTCCGTGCAAGATAATGCTGGTGTCAGATGCCGGCTGTATAACGGCCCGCACACCCCACGATGAATGGACGAGGTTATAAAGGCTGCCCCTGTCCTAATCTCCGGTGGACATCGCGCCCCCCCCAGGTAGTGGCCGGACGTTTGCAGACCCCATCGTTGTGCTCCGGCCTCTCAGACACAGCATCTCCTCAGGTCTCTTCTGAGTACGAGGTGAAGAGTCGGAAGGATCTATGGAGACATCATGGAGGCCGAGAACACGCAGTGGACGAGGGAGGCCGAGAACACGCAGTGGACGAGGGAGGCCGAGAACACGCAGTGGAGGAGGGAGGCCGAGAACACGCAGTGGAGGAGGGAGGCCGAGAACACGCAGTGGAGGAGGGAGGCCGAGAACACGCAGTGGAGGAGGGAGGCCGAGAACACGCAGTGGAGGAGGGAGGCCGAGAACACGCAGTGGAGGAGGGAGGCCGAGAACACGCAGTGGAGGAGGGAGGCCGAGAACACGCAGTGGAGGAGGGAGGCCGAGAACACGCAGTGGAGGAGGGAGGCCGAGAACACGCAGTGGAGGAGGGAGGCCGAGAACACGCAGTGGAGGAGGGAGGCCGAGAACACGCAGTGGAGGAGGGAGGCCGAGAACACGCAGTGGAGGAGGGAGGCCGAGAACACGCAGTGGAGGAGGGAGGCCGAGAACACGCAGTGGAGGAGGGAGGCCGAGAACACGCAGTGGAGGAGGGAGGCCGAGAACACGCAGTGGAGGAGGGAGGCCGAGAACACGCAGTGGAGGAGGGAGGCCGAGAACACGCAGTGGAGGAGGGAGGCCGAGAACACGCAGTGGAGGAGGGAGGCCGAGAACACGCAGTGGAGGAGGGAGGCCGAGAACACGCAGTGGAGGAGGGAGGCCGAGAACACGCAGTGGAGGAGGGAGGCCGAGAAAACGCAGTGGAGGAGGGAGGCCGAGAAAACGCAGTGGAGGAGGGAGGCCGAGAACACGCAGTGGAGGAGGGAGGCCGAGAACACGCAGTGGAGGAGGGAGGCCGAGAACACGCAGTGGAGGAGGGAGGCCGAGAACACGCAGTGGAGGAGGGAGCGCTGGGCCGCACTGACCTGCTGGTATCCTTGCTGCTGTGGTATCGTCTGCTGCACCAGGCGCGGCTGCCCGGCAAACATGTGACTTTCCAGGTAGAGCGGGGGGATGTGGTTACCTGAAAAATGGAGAAAAAGAAATCAGAGACCTGCGAGCGGAGGAGTGAAGGGGCGGCCATTACTGGCTCCAGGGAGGAGAATACCAAACCCGACATTCACATCATACACCGGTGTCACATCCCCGACTGGACAGCCGGGATCAACATCGGGCACCAGCAATCACACAGCTGAGATATCCTCTGTGATCGGCTGCAGCGGTCACAGTTTGTGGCACCGGGCCGGGAGATTAGTTAGTTGTCCAGTACAAGACATTCCCTTTAGTCTCTCTGGCCCCGATGGAGCAGCACAATATAAAGCCTGATCCTGTGCCACATCCCGCCGACTCCACTCACACCCAGAGCTGCATGAAAATGTGCCCCCCTCCCCATAGCAGCCATGAAATGCGCCATCAGCCGACTCCACTCACACCCAGAGCTGCATGCAAATGTGCCCTTCTCCCCATAGCAGCCATGAAATGCGCCATCAGCCGACTGCACGGTGTAAAAACGGAACCAGACAGAATGTGGAAATACCTGGAAGAGAAGCTGAAGGGGCCACGGAGGCGACGGGCATGGGGGGCATCGACACCCCCCCAAAGGAGCTGTAATTGACGCCTGTGGATGTCCCCACACTGGAGGGCGGCTGGATGCCGGAGCCGGGGCCGGCCGGGGAGCTCTGCTCTGGCAGACTGGGCGAGTTCTCCCAGGCTTTGCGGGCCGACTCCATCTGCAGATGAGAGAAGATAAATGGCTCAGACACAAGGGAAGCGAGAGGGAACAAAAACCATTGGGAACCATTGCAGGTAGAGGTGTCGGCCCCCAACAGACTGGACTGGGGGGGGAATAGGCCCAGAGAGGAGGAACGGCCCCTTATAGGGAGGGGTTCGGTTCCGGGAGCGGAGGTCCTTACCTTCAGTGTGAGGTCGGCGGTGGGGTAGGACATGGGGTTTAGTCCCATCCCTTGCTGGAGGTGGTGGTCTCTTCTCAGCATGGGGATGGACTGTGACAGACCAGCCTGCAATCAGCAAGAACAAACCCACCGTAAGTCTGAAATCAATGGAAGTACTCCCATCACTGGAGTAATATCCGAACCCAGGCCTGAACTCCCAGGATACTACAGTATATTTACTATATTGCCAAGCATCGGATCCAACATAAATACCCCATGATAATCATGCTCCGGCCCTCCACGCCTCTGAAGAGGAAAAACAAAAGGAATTACTGGATTTTTCGGATTATAAGCGCACTGCTTCTCCAACAAATTTGGGAGGAAAATGAGGAGTGTGTCTTATAATCTGAATGTAGCTTACCAGGAGGTGGTGGAGATGGGTCGCAGAGGGCAGGGCAATGCTGCGGGGGTCGCAGGGGGCAGGGGCAACGCTGCGGGGGGGGGGTCGCAGGAGGCAGGGGCAACGCTGCGGGGGTCGCAGGGGGCAGGGGCAACGCTGCGGGGGTCGCAGGGGGCAGGGGCAACGCTGCGGGGGTCGCAGGGGGCAGGGGCAACGCTGCGGGGGGGGTCGCAGGGGGCAGGGGCAACGCTGCGGGGGTCGCAGGGGGCAGGGGCAACGCTGCGGGGGGGGTTGCAGGGGGCAGGGGCAACGCTGCGGGGGGGGGTCGCAGGGGGCAGGGGCAACGCTGCGGGGGGGGGGGGGGTGGGGGGGGGGTCGCAGGAGGCAGGGGCAACGCTTCAAATAATGGCGCCCGGAGTTGGCACGTGTGCAGATGGAGCTCTCGGTTTAAGATCTCATCTGTACACGCGCCGCCTCCGGCCCATTGATGTCCCAGCAGTGGACTTAAGGAATATGACGCCCGGAGGTGGCGTGTGCAGATGATAACTCGGCTGTGCGCACGCGCCACCTCCAGGTGCCATTTTCCTTAAGTCCGCTGCTGGGACATCAATGGGCCGGAGGCGCCGCGTGTGCAGATGAGATCTTAAACAGAGCTCCATCTGCACACGTACCGACTCAGGGCGCCATTATTTGAAGACCACACCACCAATAGTTTCTGGATGTTGCCTGTCTCTCAGCGCCCGCAGCATCGCCCTACCCCACCAACACCCCTGCTTCCTGAGACCCTGCTCCACCATCCCCCTCCTCCAGTAAGATACCACCGGATCATAAGACAGACCCCTCAGGGTGCGCGTCTTATAAACCGAAAAATACGGTATCTCTCACCTTGTTCACTAGGGCATCCTGAAGTTTTACAACCGAGCTCGCTGCAGGTCCAGGGGCAGCTCCGGGGGGCAACGAGTAATCTGCATCCTGAGGAGGAAAAATAATATATTTTTATATCTATTTAATAACAATAATAAAAATAATATATATTATAAAATATATATATATATATATAAAAATATATAAGATATATATATTATATTTTTTTTTTTTTCATAAAAATATATATAATACCATGAAAAATAAAATATATTATAATTTAATTTTTTATGATCTATATTATATATTTATTTTTTATGATCTATAGTATATATATATTTATGATCTATATTATTATATATTTATTATGATCTATATTATATAATTTTTTTATGATCTATATTATATATATTTTTTGATATATATTTTTTATGATATATATTTTTTATATATATTTTTTTTTAAATATATAAAAAATAATATGTATATTTAAAAAAAAATAATATATATATTTTTTTTAAATATGTATATTATTTTCTTTTAAATATAATATATATATAATTATGTTTAAAAGAAAATATACATATTTAAAAAAATATACATATTGTTTTATATATATTATATTTAAAAAAAATAAAATATATATATATATATATATATATATATATATCATAAAAAAAATATATATAAAAAAATATATAATATAGATCATAAAAAAATGATATATATTATATTATTTTTTTATGATCTATATTATATATATTATTTTTTTATGATCTATATTATATATTTTTTTATGATCTATATTATATATTTTTTTTATGATATATATTTATATATATATATATATATATATATATATATTTATTTTTAAATATAATTTATATAAAAAAATAACATGTATATTTAAAAAAAATATTATATATATATATATATATATATATATATATATATATATATATATATATATATATATATATATATATATATATATATATATATATATATATATATATATATATATATATATATATATAAATAATATCTCTTTACAAATTTATTAAAGAAGAGTAGAGACCATTATAAATTGCTCGGGGCGGCGGCAGGAGGGGAGCGCGTCTGCTAGGAAAGGACAGCAAGGCAATCCTCACTTTTGCGCTTACTCCAAATTCAATGGGAGGCACTGGCAGGACCGAATCCACGTGGATCTCGACCCCATTGACGGGCGGCACGCTGCCCTCTAATCGCTCCGCTCCTTCTGAACCCTTCCTGTTCTTTAGAGAGCGCTCGTTGCCGATGGGACCCGGCTTGTGTTCCTTGTTCACTCCAGAGCTGGAATCCGGATCCTGAAAGAGAAAAGCATGAGACAAGCTGAAGGCCGAGGAGACAGGAGGATTAAGACAACGGACGGACACTGGTAGCGCAGGACAATGGTTGCTGCCTCCTTCACTATGAAACCCTCTACATCCCGCGCCCTCGGCACTTTTCATCGTACGAGAAGGAACGCACCTTCTTTTCTGACGATTTCTGACCCTGCTCTTTAGGACACTCTGATTTCGCCTCCACCATGACGGCACCGTTCAGCTCCTCTGGTTTCATTGTCCCATATGGAGAGCTACGCTGCGAGGAAGTGGCCGACGATTCTCGAGATTCGGCGCTGAGGTCGATGCCGCTGTCGCCCTGGCTGCCTTTGAATCCCTACGAATAACATCACAGCTTAGACCACATGGAGTCTGGGGGTGGACGATCGCTCGGTCCCTTAAAAGGGAATCTGTCACCAGGTTTTTGCTCCCCCATCTGAGAGCAGCAAAATGTAGAGACAGAGACCCTAATTCCAGCAGTATGTCACTTACTGAGCTGTCTGCTGCAGATCTATGGATATGCTGGACTACTTGCAAGTAGTCCTGTAATGATAATCTCATGCTGATTAACCAGTGGTTTTATCTAAAACTACACTAAGCAGCCCAGTAAGTGGCACATTGCCGGAATCAGGATCTCTGCCCCTACATTATGCTGCTCTCAGATTACGACTGAGTATAGGGGCTAAGTGACGACCCCTGAGTGTGGCAGTCTCTCAGCACATACGTCTCCTCACATCCCTTCTATAGAGTACATGGTGAAGGGTCGGCAGGATCTATTGGAACATCATAGAGACCGGAGGACAACATTACGGGGATGACAGAGGCTGGAGATCTCACCTCCGAGGACGCAGACTCCGTACTGAACCCGCTGCCGGGCTTACTCCAGGAATCACTGCCTGACTGGACCGAGATGCCTAGAAATCAGAACATATGGTCACGGCACGGCACATCTGGAATGACATTTTACCGTGCAGGTTTTGCAGCATTTATTGCCGCACAACAAAAACGTAAAACTGTGCGGAGCGCAGACTCGGCGAGTGTCCACATCACCTGCAACATGTCCAGATTAGTAAAATTAAGGGTCACCACTCACCTTGACTGCCGCTTTCCCAGATCTCTTTCCCAGGGACGTCGGTCTGATCCAGACACATGCCGTTCTGCTTTTTGGCAAAGCGCGGAGGGATCCGGGACTGTAAGCTGCTGTTCTTGTTGGGCACCTGCACGGGGGAACGGACAGATTGAGGGTCGCTGTACAGACCTATGGGGAGGGGGGACGAGGGCTGCACAAACCGCTCACCTGCACCATCTGGTCCTTTTTCCTGCGATCTTTATCCAGCGTTCGCCGGGGTTTATTGGTCATGTCGGAGTACGGCTCTCCGCCCACGTCAGCGTCGTCCTCAATGACGGAGTCTGGAGGCGGCAGAGACACGAATGAGCAATGTACAGAATATCTGCAGGTCACACAGGCATAAGAGGGGCGATATCTACCTCCGTATTTCAGGTCAAAGGCAGACATGGTCTCCGATTTCTCGCCCACTTTCAGCCCCGCCGGCCTGCAATCTCGCTCCGACTTCTTGCATTCTGCGATGTCGCACTGAGACGACCTTTCTAGCCCGTAGCGGTGGTGGACGCCATCTTGTGCGTAAGAGTCTTCAGAGCAGCGACTTCACGGACAGATAAAAAAAAAAAAAAAAAAGTCAGGGGGGAAAATTTAAAAAACAAAAGAAAAGCTACAGTGCCTTGCGAAAGTATTCAACCCCCTTGAAAATTTCAACCTTTTCTCACATTTCAGGCTTCAAACAAAGATAAAGAAGGGAATTTTGTTTACTTACCGTAAATTCCTTTTCTTCTAGCTCCAATTGGGAAACCCAGACACTTGGGTGTATAGCTTATGCCTCCGGAGGCCACACAAAGTATTACACTAAAAGTGTAAAGCCCCTCCCCTTCTGCCTATACACCCCCCGTGCATCACGGGCTCCTCAGTTTTGGTGCAAAAGCAAGAAGGAGGAAAAAATTATAAATTGGTTTAAAGTAAATTCAATCCGAAGGAATATCGGAGAACTGAAACCATTCAACATGAACAACATGTGTACACAAAGAACAACAGCCCGAAGGGAACAGGGGCGGGCGCTGGGTCTCCCAATTGGAGCTAGAAGAAAAGGAATTTACGGTAAGTAAACAAAATTCCCTTCTTCTTTGTCGCTCCATTGGGAGACCCAGACACTTGGGACGTCCAAAAGCTGTCCCTGGGTGGGTAAAATAATACCTCATAATAGAGCCGTAAACGGCTCCGTCCTACAGGTGGGCAACCGCCGCCTGAAGGACTCGCCTACCTAGGCTGGCATCTGCCGAAGCATAGGTATGCACCTGATAGTGTTTCGTGAAAGTGTGCAGGCTCGACCAGGTAGCTGCCTGACACACCTGCTGAGCCGTAGCCTGGTGCCGCAAGGCCCAGGACGCCCCCACGGCCCTGGTAGAATGGGCCTTCAGCCCTGAGGGAACCGGAAGCCCCGAGGAACGATAAGCCTCGAGAATTGGTTCCTTGATCCACCGAGCCAGGGTTGATTTGGAAGCTTGTGACCCTTTACGCTGGCCAGCGACAAGGACAAAGAGTGCATCCGAGCGGCGCAGGGGCGCCGTACGAGAAATGTAGAGTCTGAGTGCTCTCACCAGATCTAACAAGTGCAAATCCTTTTCACATTGGTGAACTGGATGAGGACAAAAAGAGGGTAAGGAGATATCCTGATTGAGATGAAAGGGGGATACCACCTTAGGGAGAAATTCCGGAACCGGACGCAGAACCACCTTGTCCTGGTGAAACACCAGGAAAGGGGCTTTGCACGACAACGCTGCTAGCTCAGACACTCTGCGAAGTGAAGTGACTGCTACTAGGAAGACCACTTTCTGCGAAAGGCGTGAGAGAAATATCCCTCATTGGCTCGAATGGTGGTTTCTGAAGAACCATCAGCACCCTGTTCAGATCCCAGGGTTCCAACGGACGCTTGTAAGGAGGGACGATGTGACAAACCCCCTGCAGGAACGTGCGTACCTGTGGAAGTCTGGCTAGGCGCTTCTGAAAAAACACAGAGCGCAGAGACTTGTCCCTTAAGGGAGCCGAGTGACAAACCCTTTTCCAATCCGGATTGAAGGAAGGACAGAAAAGTGGGCAAGGTAAATGGCCAGGGAGAAAAACCCTGAGCAGAGCACCACGACAGGAATATCTTCCACGTCCTGTGGTAGATCTTGGCGGACGTTGGTTTCCTAGCCTGTCTCATAGTGGCAATGACCTCTTGGGATAACCCCGAAGACGCTAGGATCCAGGACTCAATGGCCACACAGTCAGGTTGAGGGCCGCAGAATTCAGATGGAAAAACGGCCCTTGAGACAGCAAGTCTGGTCGGTCTGGTAGTGCCCACAGTTGGCCGACCGTGAGATGCCACAGATCCGGGTACCACGACCTCCTCGGCCAGTCTGGAGCGACGAGGATGGCGCGGCGGCAGTCGGCCCTGATCTTGCGTAACACTCTGGGCAACAGTGCCAGCGGAGGAAACACATAAGGGAGTTGAAACTGCGACCAATCCTGAACTAAGGCGTCTGCCGCCAGAGCTCTGTGATCTTGAGACCGTGCCATGAATGCCGGGACCTTGTTGTTGTGCCGGGACGCCATTAGGTCGACGTCCGGCACCCCCCAGCGGCAACAGATCTCCTGGAACACGTCCGGGTGAAGGGACCATTCCCCTGCGTCCATGCCCTGGCGACTGAGAAAGTCTGCTTCCCAGTTTTCTACGCCCGGGATGTGAACTGCGGATATGGTGGAGGCTGTGGCTTCCACCCATAGCAGAATCCGCCGGACTTCCTGGAAGGCTTGCCGACTGCGTGTCCCGCCTTGGTGGTTGATGTATGCCACCGCTGTGGAGTTGTCCAACTGAATTCGGATCTGTTTGCCTTCCAGCCACGGCTGGAACGCCTTTAGGGCAAGATACACTGCCCTTATCTCCAGAACATTGATCTGAAGGGAGGACTCTGTCTGAGTCCAAGTACCCTGAGCCCTGTGGTGGAGAAAGACCGCTCCCCACCCTGACAGGCTCGCGTCCGTCGTGACCACCGCCCAGGATGGGGGCAGGAAGGATTTCCCCTTCGACAGAGAAGTGGGGAGAAGCCACCACTGAAGGGAAGCCTTGGCTGCCCGCGAAAGGGAGACGTTCCTGTCGAGGGACGTCGACTTCCTGTCCCATTTGCGGAGAATGTCCCATTGAAGTGGGCGCAGGTGAAACTGCGCAAAAGGAACTGCCTCCATTGCTGCTACCATCTTCCCTAGGAAGTGCATGAGGCGCCTCAGGGGGTGTGACTGGCCTTGAAGGAGAGATTGTACCCCTGTCTGTAGTGAACGCTGTTTGTCCAGCGGAAGCTTCACTATCGCTGAGAGAGTATGAAACTCCATGCCAAGATGAAGGGAATTTTGTTTACTTACCGTAAATTCCTTTTCTTCTAGCTCCAATTGGGAGACCCAGACAATTGGGTGTATAGGCTATGCCTCCGGAGGCCACACAAAGTATTACACTAAAAGTGTAAAGCCCCTCCCCTTCTGCCTATACACCCCCCGTGCTCCCACGGGCTCCTCAGTTTTGGTGCAAAAGCAAGAAGGAGGAAAAAAATTATAAACTGGTTTAAAGTAAATTCAATCCGAAGGAATATCGGAGAACTGAAACCATTCAACATGAACAACATGTGTACACAAAAAAACAGGGGCGGGTGCTGGGTCTCCCAATTGGAGCTAGAAGAAAAGGAATTTACGGTAAGTAAACAAAATTCCCTTCTTCTTTGTCGCTCCATTGGGAGACCCAGACAATTGGGACGTCCAAAAGCAGTCCCTGGGTGGGTAAAATAATACCTCATAATAGAGCCGTAAACGGCCTCTTCCTACAGGTGGGCAACCGCCGCCTGAAGGACTCGCCTACCTAGGCTGGCATCCGCCGAAGCATAGGTATGCACCTGATAGCGTTTCGTGAAAGTGTGCAGGCTCGACCAAGTAGCCGCCTGACACACCTGCTGAGCCGTAGCCTGGTGCCTCAAAGCCCAGGACGCGCCCACGGCTCTGGTAGAACGGGCCTTCAGCCCTGAGGGAACCGGAAGCCCAGCAGAACGGTAAGCTTCGAGAATTGGTTCCTTGATCCACCGAGCCAGGGTTGATTTGGAAGCCTGTGACCCTTTACGCTGGCCAGCGACAAGGACAAAGAGTACATCCGAGCGGCGCCGTACGAGAAATGTAGAGTCTGAGTGCTCTCACCAGATCTAACAAGTGCAAATCCTTTTCACATTGGTGAATTGGATGAGGGCAAAAAGAGGGTAAGGAGATATCCTGATTGAGATGAAAAGGGGATACCACCTTAGGTAGAAATTCCGGAACCGGACGCAGAACCACCTTGTCCTGGTGAAACACCAGGAAAGGGGCTTTTGCATGACAATACTGCTAGCTCAGACACTCTCCGAAGTGAAGTGACTGCTACTAGGAAAACCACTTTCTGCGAAAGGCGTGCGAGAGAAATATCCCTCATTGGCTCGAACGGTGGTTTCTGAAGAACCATCAGCACCCTGTTCAGATCCCAGGGTTCCAACGGACGTTTGTAAGGAGGGACGATGTGACAAACCCCCTGCAGGAACGTGCGTACCTGTGGAAGTCTGGCTAGGCGCTTCTGAAAAAACACAGAGAGCGCAGAGACTCGTCCCTTAAGGGAGCCAAGCGACAAACCCTTTTCCAATCCGGACTGAAGAAAGGACAGAAAAGTGGGCAAGGCAAATGGCCAGGGAGAAAAACCCTGATCAGAGCACCATGACAGGAATATTTTCCACGTCCTGTGGTAGATCTTGGCGGACGTTGGTTTCCTAGCCTGTCTCATAGTGGCAATGACCTCTTGAGATAATCCTGAAGACGCTAAGATCCAGGACTCAATGGCCACACAGTCAGGTTGAGGGCCGCAGAATTCAGATGGAAAAACGGCCCTTGAGACAGCAAGTCTGGTCGGTCTGGAAGTGCCCACGGTTGGCCGACCGTGAGATGCCACAGATCCGGGTACCACGACCTCCTCGGCCAGTCTGGAGCGACGAGGATGGCGCGGCGGCAGTCGGCCCTGATCTTGCGTAACACTCTGGGCAACAGTGCCAGCGGAGGAAACACATAAGGGAGTTGAAACTGCGACCAATCTTGAACTAAGGCGTCTGCTGCCAGAGCTCTGTGATCGTGAGAACGTGCCATGAATGCCGTGACATTGTTGTTGTGCCGGGACGCCAAGAGGTCGGCGTCCGGCACCCCCCGGCGGCAACAGATCTCCTGAAACACGTCCGGGTGAAGGGACCATTCCCCTGCGTCCATGCCCTGGCGACTGAGATAATCTGCTTCCCAGTTTTCCACGCCTGGGATGTGAACTGCAGAGATGGTGGAGGCCGTGGCTTCCACCCACATCAAAATCCGCCGAACTTCCTGGAAGGCTTGCCGACTGCGTGTGCCGCCTTGGTGATTGATGTATGCCACCGCTGTGGAATTGTCCGACTGAATTCTGATCTGCTTGCCTTCCAGCCACTGCTGGAACGCTTTCAGGGCAAGATACACTGCCCGAATTTCCAGAACATTGATCTGAAGCGAGGACTCTTGCCGGGTCCACGTACCCTGAGTCCTGTGGTGGAGAAAAAACCGCTCCCCACCCTGACAGACTTGCGTCCGTCGTGACTACTTCCCAGGATGGGGGTAGGAAGGATTTCCCCTTCGACAATGAAGTGGGAAGAAGCCACCACCGAAGGGAAGCTTTGGTCGCCTGAGAGAGGGAGACGGTCCTGTCGAGGGACGTCGGCTTCCTGTCCCATTTGCGTAGGATGTCCCATTGAAGAGGACGCAGGTGAAACTGCGCGAAAGGGACTGCTTCCATTGCTGCCACCATCTTCCCCAGGAAGTGCATGAGGCGCCTCAAGGGGTGTGACTGGCCTTGAAGGAGAGATTGTACCCCTGTCTGTAGTGACCGCTGCTTGATCAGCGGAAGCTTCACTATCGCTGAGAGGGTATGAAACTCCATGCCAAGGTATGTGAGCGATTGGGCCGGTGTCAGATTTGACTTTGGAAAATTGATGATCCACCCGAAACTCTGGAGAGTCTCCAGGGTAGCGTCGAGGCTGTGTTGGCATGCCTCTAGAGAGGGTGCCTTGATCAACAGATCGTCCAAGTACGGGATCACCGAGTGACCCTGAGAATGGAGGACCGCTACTACAGTAGCCATAACCTTGGTGAAAACCCGTGGGGCTGTTGCCAGGCCGAATGGCAGTGCCACGAACTGCAGGTGTTCGTTTCCTATGGCGAAGCGCAAGAAGCGCTGGTGCTCTGGGGCAATCGGAACGTGGAGATAAGCATCTTTGATATCGATCGATGCAAGGAAATCTCCTTGGGACATTGAGGCGATGACGGAGCGAAGGGATTCCATCCGGAACCGCCTGGTCTTTACGTGTTTGTTGAGAAGTTTCAGGTCTAGGACAGGACGGAAAGACCCGTCCTTCTTTGGGACCACAAACAAGTTGGAGTAAAAACCGTGGCCCTGTTGATGAAGAGGAACAGGGACCACCACTCCTTCTGCCTTCAGAGTGCCCAGCGCCTGCAGAAGAGCCTCGGCTCTCTCGGGAGGCGGAGAAGACCTGAAGAATCGAGTCGGGGGACGAGAGATGAACTCTATCTTGTAACCGTGAGACAGAATGTCTCTCACCCAGCGGTCTTTTATTTGTGGCAGCCAGGTGTCGCAAAAGTGGGAGAGCCTGCCACCGACCGAGGATGCTACTAGAGGAGGTAGAAGTCATGAGGCAGCCGCTTTGTTAGCGGTGCTCCCAATGGCCTTTTTAGGACGTGAATTAGACCGCCATGCATCAGAGTTCCTTTGTTCTTTCTGAGACCTTTTGGACGAGGAGAATTGGGACCTGCCCGCGCCCCGAAAGGACCGAAACCTCGACTGCCCTCTCCTCTGTTGGGAGAGGTTCTGCTTGGGCTGGGGTAAGGATGTATCCTTTCCCTTGGATTGTTTGATGATTTCATCCAGGCGCTCGCCAAAGAGCCTATCGCCAGAAATTGGCAAACCGGTTAAACGCTTTTTTGGAAGCGGAATCTGCCTTCCACTCCCGTAGCCACAAGGCCCTGCGGACTACTACCGAATTGGCGGTCGCAACTGCCGTACGGCTCAGAGTCCAGGACAGCATTCATAGCGTAAGACGCAATTGCCGAGGTCTGGGAGGTAATGGAAGCCACTTGTGGCGCGGCCGCTTCAATTTTCGCTTGACCTGCTGATATAGCTTGTAGCGCCCATACGGCTGCGAATGCTGGGGCAAAAGAAGCTCCGATAGCTTCATAGATGGATTTCATCCAGAGCTCCATCTGCCTGTCAGTGGCATCTTTAAGCGAGGCCCCATCTTCCACTGCAAGTATGGATCTAGCCGCCAGTCTGGAGATTGGAGGATCCACTTTGGGACATTGAATCCAACCTTTAACCACTTCCGGGGGAAAAGGATAACGTGTATCCTTAAGGCGCTTAGAGAAACGCTTATCCGGACAAGCATGGTGATTCTGGACTGCCTCTCTGAAATCAGAGTGGTCTAGAAACATACTCTGTGTACGCTTGGGGAACCTGAAGCGAAATTTCTCCTGCTGAGAATCAGACTCCTCCGCCGGAGGGGCTGAGGGAAGAATATCCAGCAACTGATGAATGGATGCAATAAGATCATTCACTATGGCGTCCCCGTCTGGGGAATTAAGATTGAGAGCGCTCCCAGGATCAGAATCCTGATCAGCTGTTTCCGCATCATCAACCAGAGAATCCCCCCGCTGAGACCCTAAACAATATGATGTCGAGGGAAATTCTAAGCGGGCTCGCTTAGACGATCTGGGGCTAGGTTCTAAGTCCGAACCCTCCGTCTGGGATGTATGAGATACCCCGTGAGGACATTGTTGGTCCAACTGAGGGGGGTCAGGGAACAATGATTCAACAGAGTCCCTTTGCTGAGATACCGGTCTGGACTGCAAGGCTTCTAGTATCTTAGCCATAGTCTCAGAGAGTTGATCCTTAAAGGCTGCAAACTCAGTCCCCGTCACCTGGACAGTGTCAACAGGTGGCTCCCCCTGGGCCCCTCTTAGCAGAGGATCCGGCTGAGGATGTGTCACAGGGGTCGAACACTGTACACAATGAGGGTCAGTGGAACCTGCCGGTAGCTGGGTCTTACATGCGGCGCAGGCAACATAATAAGCCTGTGTTTTGGCACCCCTGCCTTTTATGGGCTCCATGCTATAGTTTTCCCTGAGTAACACAATAGGGTATATAGCCAGAAAGAACTGTGCTCATACAGTGTAAATTATATACAGTACACAAATAATGTACCCATACAATACAGCACCATGGGGCTAGCACCACATGTGCTGTTTACCAGCCGCCTAAGCGGTTGTGAGGCCACCAGAGACCGTGTCTGGGTCTCCCATGAATATGTCCCTCTCTGCAGCGTCGGTGGAGCTGACAGGAATGGCTGCGGCGTCCTGACGAGCTGAGGAAGCTGTGGGCGTGGCCGAGAAAGTGCGCGAAACGGGCGCTCATACTGTGTACAGTGAGGGGAGTGGAGCATGTAAATCATACTCCAGCCCTCATTGCTGCTCGCTCCGTGCAGCGTCCCGCCCTTCCCCTGCCTGTCAGGGCTGAGGGCGGGAGAAAAAGAAGGGAATTTTGTTACTTACCGTAAATTCCTTTTCTTCTAGCTCCAATTGGGAGACCCAGACGATTGGGGTGTATAGCTACTGCCTCCGGAGGCCACACAAAGTATTACACTAAAAAGTGTAAGGCCCCTCCCCTTCTGCATATACACCCCCCGTGGGATCACGGGCTGCTTCAGTTTTAGTGCAAAAGCAAGAAGGAGGAAAGCCAATAACTGGTTAAACAATTCAATCCGAAGGAACATCGGAGAACTGAAACCATTCAACATGAACAACATGTGTACCCGAACAACCAAAAATCCCGAAGGAACAGGGGCGGGTGCTGGGTCTCCCAATTGGAGCTAGAAGAAAAGGAATTTACGGTAAGTAACAAAATTCCCTTCTTCTTCGGCGCTCCATTGGGAGACCCAGACGATTGGGACGTCCAAAAGCAGTCCCTGGGTGGGTAAATTAATACCTCAAGTTTGGACTGTAAAAGAAGGGAATTTTGTTACTTACCGTAAATTCCTTTTCTTCTAGCTCCTATTGGGAGACCCAGACGATTGGGTGTATAGCACTGCCTCCGGAGGCCACACAAAGCATTACACTAAAAAGTGTAAGGCCCCTCCCCTTCTGGCTATACACCCCCAGTGGGATCACTGGCTCACCAGTTTTAGTGCAAAAGCAAGAAGGAGGAAAGCCAATAACTGGTTTAAACAAATTCACTCCGAAGTAACGTCGGAGAACTGAAAACCGTTCAACATGAACAACATGTGTACCCGAAAAACAACCAAAAATCCCGAAGGACAACAGGGCGGGTGCTGGGTCTCCCAATAGGAGCTAGAAGAAAAGGAATTTACGGTAAGTAACAAAATTCCCTTCTTCTTCAGCGCTCCATTGGGAGACCCAGACGATTGGGACGTCCAAAAGCTGTCCCTGGGTGGGTAAAGAATACCTCAAGTTAGAGCTGCGAAGACAGCCCTCCCCTACGGGGAGGCAACTGCCGCCTGCAGGACTCTTCTATCTAGGCTGGCGTCCGCCGAAGCGTAGGTATGCACCTGATAATGTTTGGTGAAAGTGTGCAGACTCGACCAGGTAGCTGCCTGGCACACCTGTTGAGCCGTAGCCTGGTGACGCAATGCCCAGGACGCACCCACGGCTCTGGTAGAATGGGCCTTCAGCCCTGACGGAACCGGAAGCCCAGCAGAACGGTAGGCTTCAAGAATTGGTTCTTTGATCCATCGAGCCAGGGTGGCCTTAGAAGCCTGCGACCCCTTGCGCTTACCAGCGACAAGGACAAAGAGTGCATCCGAACGGCGCAGGGGCGCCGTGCGGGAAGAAGGGAATTTTGTTACTTACCGTAAATTCCTTTTCTTCTAGCTCTTATTGGGAGACCCAGACGATTGGGTGTATAGCACTGCCTCCGGAGGCCACACAAAGCAATTACACTAAAAAGTGTAAGGCCCCTCCCCTTCTGGCTATACACCCCCAGTGGGATCACTGGCTCACCAGTTTTAGTGCAAAAGCAAGAAGGAGGAAAGCCAATAACTGGTTTAAACAAATTCACTCCGAGTAACATCGGAGAACTGAAAACCGTTCAACATGAACAACATGTGTACCCGCAAACAAACCAAAAATCCCGAAGGACAACAGGGCGGGTGCTGGGTCTCCCAATAAGAGCTAGAAGAAAAGGAATTTACGGTAAGTAACAAAATTCCCTTCTTCTTCGGCGCTCTATTGGGAGACCCAGACGATTGGGACGTCCAAAAGCTGTCCCTGGGTGGGTAAAGAAATACCTCATGTTAGAGCTGCAAAGACAGCCCTCCCCTACGGGGAGGCAACTGCCGCCTGCAGGACTTTTCTACCTAGGCTGGCGTCCGCCGAAGCATAGGTATGCACCTGATAATGTTTGGTGAAAGTGTGCAGACTCGACCAGGTAGCTGCCTGGCACACCTGTTGAGCCGTAGCCTGGTGTCGCAATGCCCAGGACGCACCCACGGCTCTGGTAGAATGGGCCTTCAGCCCTGATGGAACCGGAAGCCCCGCAGAACGGTAGGCTTCAAGAATTGGTTCTTTGATCCATCGAGCCAGGGTGGCCTTAGAAGCCTGCGACCCTTTGCGCTTACCAGCGACAAGGACAAAGAGTGCATCCGAACGGCGCAGGGGCGCTGTGCGGGAAATGTAGATTCTGAGTGCTCTCACCAGATCTAACAAATGTAAGTCCTTCTCATACCGATGAACTGCATGAGGACAAAACGAAGGCAAAGAGATATCCTGATTAAGATGAAAAGAGGATACCACCTTCGGGAGAAACTCCTGAATGGGGCGCAGCACTACCTTGTCCTGGTGGAAGACCAGGAAGGGAGCCTTGGAAGACAGCGCTGCTAGCTCAGACACTCTCCGGAGAGATGTGATCGCTACCAGAAAAGCCACTTTCTGTGATAGTCTAGAAAGTGAAACCTCCTTCAGAGGCTCGAAGGGCGGCTTCTGGAGGGCAACTAGTACCCTGTTCAGATCCCATGGATCTAACGGCCGCCTGTACGGGGGAACGATATGGCAAACCCCCTGTAGGAACGTGCGCACCTTAGAAAGTCGTGCTAGACGCTTCTGAAAAAAGACGGATAGCGCCGAGACTTGTCCTTTCAGGGAGCCGAGCGACAACCCTTTTTCTAACCCAGATTGCAGGAAAGAAAGAAGGATAGGTAATGCAAATGGCCAGGGAGACACTCCCTGAGCAGAGCACCAGGATAAGAATATCCTCCACGTTCTGTGGTAGATCTTAGCAGACGTGGGCTTCCTAGCCTGTCTCATGGTGGCAACGACCCCTTGGGATAATCCTGAAGACGCTAGGATCCAGGATTCAATGGCCACACAGTCAGGTTCAGGGCCGCAGAATTCCGATGGAAAAACGGCCCTTGGGACAGTAAGTCTGGTCGGTCTGGAAGTGCCCACGGTTGGCCGACCGTGAGATGCCACAGATCCGGATACCACGCCCTCCTTGGCCAGTCTGGGGCGACGAGTATGACGCGGCTGCAGTCGGATCTGATCTTGCGTAGCACTCTGGGCAAGAGTGCCAGAGGTGGAAACACATAAGGGAGCCGGAACTGCGACCAATCTTGCACTAGGGCGTCTGCTGCTAGGGCTCTTTGATCGCGAGACCGTGCCATGAAGGTTGGGACCTTGTTGTTGTGCCGGGACGCCATCAGGTCGACGTCCGACCTTCCCCATCGGCGACAGATTTCGTGAAACACGTCCGGGTGAAGGGACCATTCCCCTGCGTCCATGCCCTGGCGACTGAGGAAGTCTGCTTCCCAGTTTTCTACGCCGGGGATGTGAACTGCGGATATGGTGGAGGCCGTGGCTTCCACCCACATCATAATGCGCCGGACTTCCTGGAAGGCTTGCCGACTGCGAGTCCCCCCTTGGTGATTGATGTATGCCACCGCTGTGGAGTTGTCCGATTGAATTCGGATCTGCTTCCCTTCCAGCCACTGCTGGAAGGCTAGAAGGGCAAGATACACTGCTCTGATTTCCAGAACATTGATCTGAAGGCTGGACTCCTGCTGAGTCCACGTACCCTGAGCCCTGTGGTGGAGAAACACTGCTCCCCACCCTGACAGACTCGCGTCTGTCGTGACCACCGCCCAGGACGGTGGTAGGAAGGATCTTCCCTGTGATAATGAGGTGGACAGGAGCCACCACTGCAGAGAGTCCTTGGCCGTTTGGGAAAGGGAGACTTTCCTGTCCAGGGATGTCGACCTCCCGTCCCATTGGCGGAGAATGTCCCATTGAAGTGGACGCAGATGAAACTGCGCAAACGGAACCGCCTCTATTGCCGCCACCATCTTCCCGAGGAAGTGCATGAGGCGTCTTAAGGAGTGCGACTGACTTTGAAGGAGAGCCTGCACCCCTGTCTGTAGTGACCGCTGCTTGCTCAGCGGAAGCTTCACTATCGCTGATAGAGTATGAAACTCCATGCCAAGATACGTTAGTGATTGGGTCGGTGACAGATTTGACTTTGGGAAGTTGATGATCCACCCGAACGCCTGGAGAGTCTCCAGTGCAAAACTCAGGCTGAGTTGGCATGCCTCCTGAGAGGGTGCCTTGACCAGTAGATCGTCCAAGTAAGGGATCACAGAGTGTCCGTGAGAGTGCAAGACTGCTACCACTGCCGCCATGATCTTGGTGAACACCCGGGGGGCTGTCGCCAGACCAAATGGCAGAGCCACGAACTGAAGGTGTTCGTCTCCTATCACGAAGCGCAGAAAGCGTTGGTGCTCCGTAGCAATCGGCACGTGGAGATAAGCATCTTTGATGTCTATTGATGCTAGGAAATCTTCTTGGGACATTGAGGCAATGACTGAGCGGAGGGATTCCATCCGGAACCGCCTGGCGTTCACATGCTTGTTGAGCAGTTTTAGGTCCAGAACAGGACGGAAGGAGCCGTCCTTTTTTGGAACCACAAAGAGATTGGAGTAAAATCCTCGCCCCCGTTCCAGAGGGGGGACAGGGATCACGACTCCTTCTGCTCTTAGAGAGTCCACCGCCTGCAGCAGGGCATCTGCTCGGTTGGGGTGTGGGGAGGTTCTGAAGAACCGAAGTGGAGGCCGAGACCTGAACTCGATTCTGTACCCGCGAGACAAAATGTCTGTTACCCACCGGTCTTTGACCTGTGACAGCCAAATGTCGCAAAAGCGGGAGAGCCTGCCACCGACCGAGGATGCGGAGGGAGGAGGCCGAAAGTCATGAGGTAGCCGCCTTGGAAGCGGTTCCTCCATTTGCTTTCCTGGGGCGTGAGTGAGCCCGCCAGGAATCTGAGCTCCCTTGTCCTTTCTGAGTCCCTTTGGACGAGGAGAATTGGGGCTTGCCCGAGCCTCGAAAGGACCGAAACCTCGACTGCCACTTTTTCTGTTGAGGTTTACTTGCTCTGGGCTGTGGCAAGGAAGAGTCCTTACCCTTGGACTGTTTTATGATTTCAGCCAATGGCTCACCAAACAGTCTGTCTCTAGATAATGGCAAGCTGGTTAAGCATTTTTTGGAACCAGCATCTGCTTTCCAGTCCTTTAACCATAAGGCTCTGCGCAAAACCACAGAATTGGCGGCCGCCATAGAGGTACGGCTCGTAGATTCTAGGACAGCATTGATAGCATAGGTCGCAAACGCAGACATTTGCGAAGTTAGGGACGCCACCTGTGGCACTGCTGGATGTATGATAGCATCCACCTGTGCTAAACCAGCTGAAATAGCTTGGAGTGCCCACACGGCCGCGAATGCTGGAGCAAACGACGCGCCGATAGCTTCATAGACAGATTTCAACCAAAGGTCCATCTGTCTGTCGTTGGCATCTTTAAGTGAAGCGCCATCCTCTACTGCGACTATAGATCTAGCCGCAAGCTTGGAAATTGGGGGATCCACCTTTGGACACTGGGTCCAGCGTTTGGCTACTTCAGAGGGAAAAGGATAACGGGTATCCTTAGAACGTTTAGAGAAACGCTTGTCTGGATGAGCGTCGTGCTTCTGGATCGATTCTCTGAAGTCAGAGTGGTCCAAAAAAGCACTTAATTTACGCTTGGGATACAGGAAATGGAACTTCTCCTGCTGTGCAGCTGCCTCCTCTGCTGAAGGAGCTGGGGGAGAAATATCCAACAGTCTATTAATTGCCGATATAAGGTCATTAACCATGGCGTCACCCTCAGGGGCATCCAGATTGAGAGGGGCCTCAGGATTAGAATCCTGATCACCTTCTTCAGTCTCATCACAGAGAGATTCTTCTCGCTGAGACCCTGAGCAGTGTGATGACGTGGAGGGTCTTTCCCAGCGAGCTCGCTTAGGCTGCCTGGGACTGTCATCTGAGTCAGAGACTTCAGCTTGTGATGCTTGAGACCCCCTTGAAGTACGGATTAGTTCCAACTGAGGGGGACCAGAGAGCATAGCCACAGCAGTGTCCATGGTCTGAGGAACTGGCCTGGCCTGCAAGGTCTCCAGGATTTTTGTCATAGCCTCAGACATTTTATCAGCAACACTGCAAAGTCTGTCCCCGTCACCGGGGCAGGGTTCACAGGCGTCGCTGCCTGGGCTACCACCACAATAGGCTCTGGCTGACGAAGTGCCACTGGGACTGAACATTGCACACAATGTGAATCATTGGAGCCTGCCGGTAGATCAGCCCCACATGCAGTACAAACAGTGCACACAGCCCGTGCCTTGGCAGCCTTGCGTTTTGCGGATGACATGTTGCTGCCTCCTCAGAGCAGTACAGGTTGTCCAGCCAAGAAGCGACCTACAGTGCAACTATATATATATATATGGTACCAAGAAAAAAGTACACTAATATATCACTGAGGCACTAGAGGGGCCAGCACTACTGTGCAGCTTACCGCCCGCTTAGGAGCGGTGTGTGGTCGCCAGAAATCCCTCTAGTCTGGGTCTCCCAGAGCCTGCTGCCTCTCCCCAGCCAGATCGCATGTGTAATGGCTGCCGGCGTCCTTGTGGAGAGGGGGGGCGGGCCCTGGGCGTACACCGACGAAGAGCGGGAAGTCTGCTTCCCCTTGTGCCTAGTGAGAGGGCTGGAGCATGTAAATAAAGCTCCAGCCCTCGGCGCTGCCTATTGAGCAGCGTCTCTCCCCTACCCTGATTGACAGGGTGGGGGCGGGAACGAAGCGGCGCTAGGCCGCAGAAGCCGGGGGCTAAAGTTAGAAGCGCCGCCGCCGTAAAAGCGCGGTCGGCGCAAAGCCCCCGGCGCACCATAAGTCGCAGCTGCGCCGCCGCTCCAGGAGCGGTCGGCGCAGTAGTTCCCAATACACAACGTCACTCAGCAAAGCTGCAGTGACCTAACCCCCAGCGTACATCGCCACTGTCCCCGGCGCACTACAACGCTCAGCAGGCCCTGAAAGTTGCAGGGCCTTGTCCCTGAACGGCACTCCCGCTCCCAATCCAGCAGGTTCTATGGGTCTGTGGATGGAGCCCGGCCCCAGGGCTTGGGGGCCGGCAAGATCCCACTTCCACAGAGCCCTCCAGGGGATGTGGAAGGAAAACAGCATGTGGGCTCCAGCCTCCGTACCAGCAATAGGTACCTCAACCTTACAAGCACCAACCGCGGGTGAGAAGGGAGCATGCTGGGGGCCCTATATGGGCCCTCTTTTCTTCCATCCGATAGAGCCAGCAGCTACTGCTGACTACAAACAGTGGAGCTATGCGTGGATGTCTGACCTCCTTCGCACAAAGCAGAAAAACTGGTGAGCCAGTGATCCCACTGGGGGTGTATAGCCAGAAGGGGAGGGGCCTTACACTTTTTAGTGTAATTGCTTTGTGTGGCCTCCGGAGGCAGTGCTATACACCCAATCGTCTGGGTCTCCCAATAGAGCGCCGAAGAAATGTAGATTCTGAGTGCTCTCACCAGATCTAACAAATGTAAATCCTTCTCATACCGATGAACTGCATGAGGACAAAAAGAAGGCAAAGAGATATCCTGATTAAGATGAAAAGAGGATACCACCTTCGGGAGAAACTCCTGAATGGGGCGCAGCACTACCTTGTCCTGGTGGAAGACCAGGAAGGGAGCCTTGGATGACAGCGCTGCTAGCTCAGACACTCTCCGAAGAGATGTGATCGCTACCAGAAAAGCCACTTTCTGTGATAGTCTAGAAAGTGAAACCTCCCTCAGAGGCTCGAAGGGCGGCTTCTGGAGGGCAACTAGCACCCTGTTCAGATGCCATGGATCTAACGGTCGCTTGTACGGGGGTACGATATGACAAACCCCCTGCAGGAACGTGCGCACCTTAGAAAGTCGTGCTAGACGCTTCTGAAAAAAGACGGATAGCGCCGAGACTTGCCCTTTAAGGGAGCCGAGCGACAGACCTTTTTCTAACCCAGATTGCAGGAAAGAAAGAAAGGTAGGCAATGCAAATGGCCAGGGAGACACTCCCTGAGCAGAGCACCAGGATAAGAATATCCTCCACGTTCTGTGGTAGATCTTAGCGGACGTGGGCTTCCTAGCCTGTCTCATGGTGGCAACGACTCCTTGGGATAATCCTGAAGACGCTAGGATCCAGGACTCAATGGCCACACAGTCAGGTTCAGGGCCGCAGAATTCCGATGGAAAAACGGCCCTTGGGACAGTAAGTCTGGTCGGTCTGGTAGTGCCCACGGTTGGCCGACCGTGAGATGCCACAGATCCGGATACCACGCCCTCCTTGGCCAGTCTGGGGCGACGAGTATGACGCGGCTGCAGTCGGATCTGATCTTGCGTAGCACTCTGGGCAAGAGTGCCAGAGGTGGAAACACATACGGGAGCCGGAACTGCGACCAGTCTTGCACTAAGGCGTCTGCCGCCAGAGCTCTGTGATCGCGAGACCGTGCCATGAAGGTTGGGACCTTGTTGTTGTGCCGGGACGCCATTAGGTCGACGTCCGGCCTTCCCCAGCGGCGACAGATTTCCTGAAACACGTCCGGGTGAAGGGACCATTCCCCTGCGTCCATGCCCTGGCGACTGAGGAAGTCTGCTTCCCAGTTTTCTACGCCGGGGATGTGAACTGCGGATATGGTGGAGGCCGTGGCTTCCACCCACATCAGAATCCGCCGGACTTCCTGGAAGGCTTGCCGACTGCGTGTCCCCCCTTGGTGGTTGATGTATGCCACCGCTGTGGAGTTGTCCGACTGAATTCGGATCTGCCTTCCTTCCAGCCACTGCTGGAAGGCTAGTAGGGCAAGATACACTGCTCTGATCTCCAGAACATTGATCTGAAGGGTGGACTCCTGCTGAGTCCACGTACCCTGAGCCCTGTGGTGGAGAAAAACTGCTCCCCACCCTGACAGACTCGCGTCCGTCGTGACCACCGCCCAGGACGGTGGTAGGAAGGATCTTCCCTGTGATAATGAGGTGGGAAGAAGCCACCACAGCAGAGAGTCTTTGGCTGTCTGGGAAAGGGAGACTTTCCTGTCCAGGGATGTTGACTTCCCGTCCCATTGGCGGAGAATGTCCCATTGAAGTGGGCGCAGATGAAACTGCGCAAATGGAACCGCCTCCATTGCCGCCACCATCTTCCCGAGGAAGTGCATGAGGCGTCTTAAGGAGTGCGACTGACTTTGAAGGAGAGCCTGCACCCCAGTCTGTAGTGACCGCTGCTTGTCCAGCGGAAGCTTCACTATCGCTGATAGAGTATGAAACTCCATGCCAAGATACGTTAGTGATTGGGTCGGTGACAGATTTGACTTTGAGAAGTTGATGATCCACCCGAACGTCTGGAGAGTCTCCAGTGCAACATTCAGGCTGAGTTGGCATGCCTCTTGAGAGGGTGCCTTGACAAGTAGATCGTCCAAGTAAGGGATCACAGAGTGTCCCTGAGAGTGCAAGACTGCTACCACTGCCGCCATGACCTTGGTGAACACCCGTGGGGCTGTCGCCAAACCAAATGGCAGAGCTACGAACTGAAGATGGTCGTCTCCTATCACGAAGCGTAGAAAGCGTTGGTGCTCTGTAGCAATCGGCACGTGGAGATAAGCATCTTTGATGTCTATTGATGCTAGGAAATCTCCTTGAGACATTGAGGCAATGACTGAGCGGAGGGATTCCATCCGGAACCGCCTGGCGTTCACATGCTTGTTGAGCAGTTTCAGGTCCAGAACAGGACGGAATGAGCCGTCCTTTTTTGGCACCACAAAGAGATTGGAGTAAAAACCTTGTCCTTGTTCCCGAAGAGGAACAGGGACCACCACTCCTTCTGCTCTTAGAGAATTCACCGCCTGCAGAAGGGCATCTGCTCGGTCGGGATGTGGGGAAGTTCTGAAGAACCGAGGTGGAGGACGAGAACTGAACTCTATCCTGTACCCGTGAGACAAAATGTCTGTTACCCACCGGTCTTTGACCTGTGGCAGCCAAATGTCGCAAAAGCGGGAGAGCCTGCCACCGACCGAGGATGCGGAGGGAGGCGGCCGAAAGTCATGAGGCAGCCGCCTTGGAAGCGGTACCTCCGGTTGCTTTCTTGGGGCGTGAGTGGGCCCGCCAGGAATCAGAGCTCCTTTGCTCTTTCTGAGTCCCTTTGGACGAGGAGAATTGGGGCTTGCCCGAGCCTCGAAAGGACCGAAACTTTGACTGCCACTTCCTCTGTTGAGGTTTGCTTGATCTGGGCTGGGGTAAGGAAGAGTCCTTACCTTTGGACTGTTTAATGATTTCCGCCAATTGCTCACCAAACAGTCTGTCTCCAGATAATGGCAAGCTGGTTAAACATTTTTTAGAAGCAGAATCTGCTTTCCATTCTTTTAACCACAAGGCTCTGCGCAAAACTACAGAGTTGGCGGATGCCATTGCGGTACGGCTCGTAGAGTCCAGTACCGCATTAATAGCGTAGGTCGCAAACGCAGTCATTTGCGTAGTTAAGGACGCCACTTGCGGCACTGCTGGACGTATGAGAGAGTCCACCTGTGCCAGACCAGCTGAAATAGCTTGGAGCGCCCACACGGCCGCGAACGCTGGAGCAAAAGACGCGCCAATAGCTTCATAGACAGATTTCAACCAGAGGTCCATCTGTCTGTCATTGGCATCTTTAAGTGAAGCCCCATCCTCCACTGCAACTATGGATCTAGCTGCCAGCCTGGATATTGGAGGGTCCACTTTTGGACACTGGGTCCAGCGTTTGACCACGTCAGGGGGAAAGGGATAACGTGTATCCTTAAGACGTTTGGAAAAAACGCTTGTCCGGATAAGCATGGTGTTTCTGGATGGACGCTCTGAAGTCAGAGTGGTCCAGAAAAGTACTCAATTTACGCTTGGGATACAGGAAATGGAATTTCTCCTGCTGGGCAGCTGCCTCCTCTGCTGAAGGGGCTGGGGGAGAAATATCCAACAGCCTATTGATGGCCGCAATAAGGTCATTTACCATGGCGTCACCATCTGGCGTATCCAAATTGAGTGCGGTGTCAGGGCTAGACTCCTGATCACCCACCTCTGTCTCATCATATAGAGACCCTTCTCGCTGAGACCCTGATCCGCGTGATGACGTGGAGGGTCTCTCCCAGCGAGCTCGCTTAGGCGGACTGGGACTGTCATCGGAGTCAGAGCCCTCAGCCTGTGATGCCTGGGACCCCCGTGAAGTACGGATTAGTTCCAACTGAGGGGGACCGGGGAACATAGGCACAGCAGTGTCCATGGTCTGAGCAACTGGCCTGGACTGCAAGGTCTCCAGGATTTTTGTCATAGTCACAGACATTTTATCAGCAAAGACTGCAAATTCTGTCCCCGTCACCGGGGCAGGGTTCACAGGCGTCTCTGCCTGGGCTACCACCACCATAGGCTCTGGCTGACGAAGTGCCACTGGGACTGAACATTGCACACAATGAGAGTCGTTGGAGCCTGCTGGTAGATTAGCCCCATAGCTGTACAAGCAGTGTATACAGCCCGTGCCTTGGCACCCTTGCGTTTTGTGGATGACATGTTGTTGTCTCCCCAGAGCAATATAGGGTATACAGCCAAGAAGCGACCTTACAGTGCAATATATATATATATATATATATATATATATATATATATATATATATATATATATATATATATATATATATATATATATATATATATATATATATATATATATATATATATATATATCTGGTACAGGAAAAAGTACACCAATACACACTGTGGCACTAAGTGGGGCCAGCACTAATGTGCTGCTTACCGGCCGCTAAACGCGGGTGTGTGGTCGCCAGAAATCCCTAGTCTGGGTCTCCCAGAGCCTGTGTCCGTCCTCCAGCCAGACTGCATGCAGGAATGGCTGCCGGCGTCCTGTGGAGGGGGGGGCGGGCCCTGGGCGTGCCAGACTAAAAGCGGGAAACCTGCGTCCCACTGTGCCTAGTGAGAGGGCTGGAGCATGTAAATAAGGCTCCAGCCCTCGGCGCTGAGTAAACGTACAGCGTCTCTCCCCTTCCCTGATTGACAGGGAGGGGGCGGGAACGAAGCGGAGCTAGGCCGCAAAAGCCGGGGACTAAATTTATAAGCGCCGCCGCCGTAAAAGCGCGGTCGGCGCTAAGTCCCCGGCGCACTACAAGTCCCAGCCGCGCCGCCGCTCCGAGAGTGGCCGGCGCGGTAGTTCCCAGCACATGAAGTCACACAGCTAAGCTGCTGTGACTCAAAACCCCAGAGTAAAGCACTACTGTCCCCGGCGCACTAACACACCCAGCAAGTCTGGCGTGTGCGTGCCTGCCTGTACGGGGACACAGAGTACCTGAAAGTTGCAGGGCCTTGTCCCTGAACGGTACACAGCTCCGTATCCAGCAGGTTCACTGGGTCTGTGGATGGAGCCCGGCCTCAGGGCTTGGGGGCCGGTAAGATCCCACTTCCTCAGAGCCCCTCAGGGGGATGGGGAAGGAAAACAGCATGTGGGCTCCAGCCTCCGTACCCGCAATGGGTACCTCAACCTTACAGACCACAAGTGGGGTAAGAAGGGAGCATGCTGGGGGCCCTATATGGGCCCTCTTTTCTTCCATCCGACATAGTCAGCAGCTACTGCTGACTAAACAGTGGAGCTATGCGTGGATGTCTGACCTCCTTCGCACAAAGCAGAAAACTGGTGAGCCAGTGATCCCACTGGGGGTGTATAGCCAGAAGGGGAGGGGCCTTACACTTTTTAGTGTAATGCTTTGTGTGGCCTCCGGAGGCAGTGCTATACACCCAATCGTCTGGGTCTCCCAATGGAGCGCTGAAGAAACAGCCCTTCCCTACATGGAGGCAACCGCCGCCTGCAGGACTCTTCTACCTAGGCTGGCATCCGCCTAAGCGTAGGTATGCACCTGATAATGCTTGGTGAAAGTGTGCAGACTCGACCAGGTAGCTGCCTGGCACACCTGCTGAGCCGTAGCCTGGTGCCGAAATGCCCAGGACGCACCCACGGCTCTGGTAGAATGGGCCTTCAGCCCTGATGGAACCGGAAGCCCAGCAGAACGGTAGGCTTCAAGAATTGGTTCCTTGATCCATCGAGCCAGGGTGGATTTGGAAGCCTGCGACCCTTTGCGCTGACCAGCGACAAGTACAAAGAGTGCATCCGAGCGGCGCAGGGGCGCCGTGCGGGAAATGAGGATACTGAGCGCTCTCATCAGATCCAACAAATGCAAATCCAATTCATATCGATGAACTGGATGAGGACAAAAGGAAGGTAAGGAGATATCCTGACTGAGCTGAAAGGGGGATACCACCTTAGGGAGAAACCCCGGAATCAGGCGCAGCACTACCTTGTCTTGGTGAAACACCAGGAAGGGAGCTTTGGATGACCGCGCTGCTAGCTCGGACACTCTCTGAAGAGACGTGACCGCTACCAAAAAGGCCACTTTCTGTGAAAGTCGAGAAAGTGAAACATCCCTCAGAGGCTCACAGGGCGGCTCCTGGAGAGCAATTAGTACCCTGTTCAGATCCCATGGGTCTAACGGCCTCTTGTACGGAGGGACAATGTGACAAACCCCCTGCAGGAACGTGCGTACCTGAGGAAGTCGTACTATGCGCTTCTGAAAGAATACAGACAGCGCTGGGACTCGTCCGTTAAGGGAGCCGAGCGACAAACCTTTTCCCAAACCAGATTGCAGGAAGGAAGGAAAAGTAGGCAATGCAAATGTCCAGGGAGACACTCCCTGAGCAGAGCACTAAGATAAGAATATCTTCCACGTCTTGTGGCAGATCTTGGCAGACGTCGGCTTCCTAGCCCGTCTCATGGTGGCAATGACGTCTTGAGATAATCCTGAAGACGCTAGGATCCAGGACTCAATGGCCACACAGTCAGGTTCAGGGCCGTAGAATTCAGATGGAAAAAACGGCCCTTGGGACAGTAAGTCTGGCCGGTCTGGTAGTGCCCACGGTTGGCCGACCGTGAGATGCCACAGATGCGGGTACCACGACCTCCTCGGCCAGTCTGGGGCGACGAGGATGGCGCGGCGGCAATCGGAGCTGATTTTGCGTAGCCCTCTGGGCAACAGTGCCAGAGGGGGAAACACATAGGGTAGCTGGAACTGCGACCGATCCTGAACTAAGGCGCCTGCTGCCAGAGCTCTTTGATCGTGAGACCGCGCCATGAAAATCGGCACTTGTTGTTGTGCCGAGACGCCATTAGGTCGACGTCCGGCCTCCCCCAGCGGCTACAGAGTTCTTGAAACCCGTCCGGGTGCAGAGACCATTCCCCTGCGTCCATGCCCTGGCGACTGAGGAAGTCTTCTTCCTAGTTTTCTACGCCCGGGATGTGAACTGCGGATATGGTGTATGCTCTGTCTTCCACCCACATCAGAATCCGCCGGACTTCCTGGGAGGCTTGCCGACTGCGTGTTCCGCCTTGGTGGATGATGTATGCCACCGCTGCGAAGTTGTCCGACTGAATCCGGATCTGTTTGCCTTCCAGCCTCTGCTGAAAGGCTTGCAGGGCAAGATACCCTGCCCAGATTTCCAGAACATTGATCTGAAGGGTGGACTCCTCTGAAGAGAGTCCTTGCCCGTCTGAGAAAGGGGTACGTTCCTGTCTAGGGACGTCGACTTCCCATCCCATTGGCGAAGAATGTCCTATAGAAGTGGACGCAGATGAAACTGCGCGAAAGGGACTGCCTCTGCCTGAGGCGTCTTAAGGGGTGTGACTGGCCTTGAAGGAGAGACTGCACCCCCGTTTGGAGTGAACGCTGTATGTCCAGCGGGAGCTGCACTATCGCTGAGAGAGTGTGAAGCTCCATGCCAAGATATGTCAGCGATTGGGTCTGTGACAGATTTAACTTTGAAAAGTTTATGATCCACCCGAAACTCTGGAGAGTCTCCAGCGCCACGTTCAGGCTGTGTTGGCATGCCTCTTGAGAGGGTGCCTTGACAAGTAGATCGTCCAAGTAAGGGATCACAGAGTGACCCTGAGAGTGCAGGACTGCTCCCACTGCTGCCATGAACTTGGTGAAAAGCCGTGGGGCTGTCGCCAGACCGAAGGGCAGGGCTACGAACTGAAGATGCTCGTCTTCAATAACGAATCGTAGCAAACGCTGATGCTCTGGAGCAATCGGTACGTGGAGATAAGCATCCTGATGTCTATTGACGCTAGGAAATCTCCTTGAGACATTGAGGCAATGACGGAGCGGAGGGATTCCATCCGGGACCGCCCGGTTTTCACGTGCTTGTTGAGCAGTTTTAGGTCCAAAACGGAACGGAAAAAGCCGTCGTTTTTTGGTACCACAACCAGATAGGAGTAAAAACCGTATCTTGTTCCTGAGGAGGAAAAGGGATTACCACTCCTTCTGCCTGCAGAAGAGCATCGGCTCGGTCGGGAGGTGAGGAAGTTCTGAAGATCTATTTGGAGGACGAGAACAGAACTCTATCCTGTACACGTGAGACAAAATGTCTCTCACCCACCGGTCTTTGACCTGTGGCAGCTAAATGTCGCCAAAGCGGGAGAGTCTGCCACCGACCGCGGATGCGGAGAGAGAGGGCTGAACGTCATGAGGAAACCGCCTTGGTAGCGGTTCCTCCGGCTGCCTTCCTTGGGCGTGATTGAGCCCGCCAGGAATCTGCGCCTTTCTGAGCCTTTTGAGTCCTTTTGGACGAGGACAATTGGGACCTGCCCGAGCCTGGGAAGGACCGAAACCTCGACTGTCCCTTCCTCTGTTGTGTCGTTTGATCTAGGCTGGTGTAAGGAAGAGTCCTTACCCTTGGACTGTTTAATGATTTCATCCAATCGCTCACCAAACAGTCTGTCACCAGATAATGGCAAACTGGTTAATCACTTTTTTGGAAGCAGAATCTGCTTTCCATTCTCTCAACCACAAGGCTCTGCGTAAAACCACGGAGTTGGCGGACGCCACTGACGTACGGCTCGTAGAGTGCAGGACAGCATTAATAGCGTAAGTCGCAATGCAGACATTGCGAGGTTAAGGACGCCATCTGCGGCACAGATGTACATGTGACAGTGTCCACGAGCGCAAGGCCAGCTGAAATAGCTTGGAATGCCCATACGGCTGCGAATGCCGGAGCAACCGACACGCCGATAGCTTCATAGACCGAATTCAACCAGAGGACCATCTGTCTGTCAATGGCATCTTTAAGTGAAGTCCCATCTTCCACTGCAACTATGGATCTAGCCGCAAGCCTGGAGATTGGGGGATCCACCTTTGGACACTGGGTCCAGCGCTTGACCACGTCAGGGAGAAAAAAGGATAACGTGTATCCTTAATACGATTGGAGAACGCTTATCTGGATAAGTGTGGTGTTTCCGGATTGCTTCTCTGAAGTCAGAGTGGCCAGAAAAGTACTCAATATACGCTTGAGATACTGAAAAGGGATTTCTCCTGCTGTGAAGCTGACTCCTCCACCGGAGGAGCTGAGGGAGAAATATCCAACATTCCATTGATGGACGCTAGAAGATCATTCACTATGGCGTCACCATCCGGTGTATCCGGATTGAGAGCGGTCTCAGGATCAGAGTCCTGATCAGCTACGTCTGCCTCATCATACAGAGAGTCCTGCTGGGACCCTAACCAGTGATGAAGCCGAGTGCCGCTCCCAGCGAGCTCGCTTAGGCTGTCTGGGACTGTCGTCCGTGTCAGAGCCTGCGCCCTGGGATGCATGGGACCCCCCCGGAGCACTGATTTGTTCCAAATGAGGGTGGCCAGGGAGCATTGTATCAACATTGCCCATGGTCCGTCTGGACTGCTGTTAGTCACAGTCACAGACAATCTATCAGCCGAAACTGCAACTCCGCCCCTGTCCCTGGACAGGGTTCACAGGTGGTTCCTTTGGCCACCTCTAGCAGAGACCCCGGCTGACCAAGTGCTACAGGGGAGCATTGCACACAATGGGGACAGTGGAACCTGCCGTGTGGAACAGTATCACGTGCAGTACAAGCAGCATAGAAAGCCTGTGCCTTGGCACCCTTGCTTTTTTGCTGCTGTTGTCTAGCCATTTAGAAGTATATTGCCAAGAATAGCGACCGTACAGTGCAATGTATAGCATACAAGCAGAAAGTACAAATGAACACTTCAGCACATGCAGTACAAGCAGCATATAAAGCCTGTGCCTCAGCACCCTTGCTTTTTTTTTTTTTGCTGCTGTTGTCTAGCCATCTAGGAGTATATAGCCAAGAATAGCGACCGTACAGTGCAGTGTATAGCATACCAGCATAAAGTACAAATGAACACTTCAGCACATGCAGTACAAGCAGCATAGAAAACCTGTGCCTTAGCACCCTTGCTTTTTTGCTGCTGTAGTCTAGCCATCTAGGCATAAAGTACAAATGGCATTAGTGGGGTCAGCACTTCAGGTGCTGCTTACCGCCCGCACAAGAGCGGGTGTGTGGTCGCCCGAATCCTGTGACTGGTTGCCCAGAGCTTGTCTCCCTTCTCCAGCCCAGACTGCGTGCAGGAATGGCTGCCGGCGTCTTGTGAAGAGGGGCGGGCCGTGGGCGTGCCCCAGACAAGAGCGGGAAACTGGCGTCCCACTGTGTCCAGTGAAGGGGGCTGGAGAATGCAAAGCAGACTCCAGCTCTCGGCGCTGACTTTCTGTACAGCGTCCCGCCCCTCCCCTGACTGGCAGGGCTGGGGGCGGGAACGAAGCGAAAACTAGGCCGCAAAGCCGGGGACTCGAGTAATAAGCGCGGCCGTCCTATGTGCACGGCCAGCGCGGAAGTCCCCGGCGCACCACAAGTCCCAGCCGCGCCACAGTGTAAAACACCCCGCAGCGGCCGGCGCGGCAGTTTCTAACACATAAATTCACTCAGCTAAGCTGCAGTGAATAATAGCACAAGCGCTCCGCGCTGTTGTCCCCGGCGCACTAACACTCCCAGCAATGCTGGTGTGTGTGTGCGCGATGTGTACGGGGACACAGAGTACCTTAATGTAGCAGGGCCCTGTCCCTGACGATACCCAGCTCCATATCCAGCAGGTTCTCCGGGTCTGTGGATGGAGCCCGGTCTCAGTGCCTGGAGACCGGTAAGATCCCACTTCACCCAGAGCCCTGAGGGGGGATGGGGAAGGAAAACAGCATGTGGGCTCCAGCCTCCGTACCCGCAATGGGTACCTCAACCTTAACAAACACCGCCGACAAAAGTGGGGTGAGAAGGGAGCATGCTGGGGGCCCCATATGGGCCCACTTTTCTTCCAACCGACATAGTCAGCAGCTGCTGCTGACTAAAAACAGTGGAGCTATGCGTGGATGTCTGACCTCCTTCGCACAAAGCATAAAACTGAAGCAGCCCGTGATCCCACGGGGGGTGTATATGCAGAAGGGGAGGGGCCTTACACTTTTTAGTGTAATACTTTGTGTGGCCTCCGGAGGCAGTAGCTATACACCCAATCGTCTGGGTCTCCCAATGGAGCGCCGAAGAAAAGAGGGTAAGGAGATATCCTGATTGAGATGAAAGGGGGATACCACCTTAGGGAGAAATTCCGGTACCGGACGCAGAACCACCTTGTCCTGGTGAAACACCAGGAAAGGGGCTTTGCATGACAGCGCTGCTAGCTCAGACACTCTCCGAAGTGATGTGACTGCTACTAGGAAAACCACTTTCTGTGAAAGGCGTGAAAGAGAAATATCCTTCATTGGCTCGAAAGGTGGTTTCTGAAGAGCCATCAGTACCCTGTTCAGATCCCAGGGTTCTAACGGCCGCTTGTAAGGAGGGACTATGTGACAAACCCCCTGCAGGAACGTGCGTACCTGTGGAAGTCTGGCTAGGCGCTTCTGAAAAAACATAGAGAGCGCTGAGACTTGTCCCTTAAGAGAGCCAAGCGACAACCCTTTTTCCAATCCTGATTGAAGGAAGGAAAGAAAAGTGGGCAAGGCAAATGGCCAGGGAGAAAAACCCTGATCAGAGCACCAAGATAGGAATATCCTCCACGTCCTGTGGTAGATCTTGGCGGACGTTGGTTTCCTGGCCTGTCTCATAGTGGCAATGACATCTTGAGATAACCCTGAAGACGCTAGGATCCAGGACTCAATGGCCACACAGTCAGGTTGAGGGCCGCAGAATTTAGATGGAAAAACGGCCCTTGAGACAGCAAGTCTGGTCGGTCTGGTAGTGGCCACGGTTGGCCCACCGTGAGATGCCACAGATCTGGGTACCACGACCTCCTTGGCCAGTCTGGAGCGACGAGGATGGCGCGGCGACAGTCGGACCTGATCTTGCGTAACACTCTGGGCAACAGTGCCAGAGGAGGAAACACATAAGGGAGCTGAAACTGCGACCAATAATGAACTAAGGCGTCTGCCGCCAGAGCTCTGTGATCGTGAGACCGTGCCATGAATGTTGGGACCTTGTTGTTGTGCCGTGACGCCATTAGGTCGACGTCCGGCATCCCCAGCGGCAACAGATCTCCTGAAACACGTCCGGGTGAAGGGACCATTCCCCTGCATCCATGCCCTGGCGACTGAGAAAGTCTGCTTCCCAGTTTTCTACGCCCGGGATGTGAACTGCGGATATGGTGGAGGCCGTGGCTTCCACCCACATAAGAATCCGCCGGACTTCCTGGAAGGCTTGCCGACTGCGTGTTCCCCCTTGGTGGTTGATGTATGCCACCGCTGTGGAGTTGTCCGACTGAATTCGGATTTGCTGGCCTTCCAGCCACGGCTGGAACGCCTTTAGGGCAAGATACACTGCCCTTATCTCCAGAACATTGATCTGAAGGGAGGACTCTGTCGGAGTCCAGGTTCCCTGAGCCCTGTGGTGGAGAAAAACCGCTCCCCACCCTGACAGGCTCGCGTCCGTCGTGACCACAGCCCATGATGGGGGAAGAAAGGATTTCCCCCCCGACAGAGAAGTGGGGAGAAGCCACCACTGAAGGGAAGCCTTGGCTGCTCGTGAAAGGGAGACTTTCCTGTCGAGGGACGTCGACTTCCTGTCCCATTTTCGGAGAATGTCCCATTGAAGAGGACGCAGATGAAACTGCGCAAAAGGAACTGCCTCCATTGCTGCTACCATCTTCCCTAGGAAGTGCATGAGGCGCCTCAGAGGGTGCGACTGGCCTTGAAGGAGAGATCGCACCCCTGTCCGTAGTGAACGCTGTTTGTCCAGCGGAAGCTTCACTATCGCTGGCAGAGTATGAAACTCCATGCCAAGATATGTCAGAGATTGGGCCGGTGTCAGATTTGACTTTGGAAAATTGATGATCCACCCGAAACTCTGGAGAGTCTCCAGAGCAATGTTCAGGCTGTGTTGGCATGCCACTTGAGAGGGTGCCTTGACAAGCAGATCGTCTAAGTAAGGGATCACCGAGTGTCCCTGAGAGTGTAGGACTGCTACCACTGCTGCCATGACCTTGGTGAAGACCCGTGGGGCTGTCGCCAGGCCGAAAGGCAGTGCCGCGAACTGAAGATGTTCGTCTCCTATGGCGAAACGCAGGAAGCGCTGATGCTCTGGTGCAATTGGTACGTGGAGATAAGCATCTTTGATGTCGATTGATGCTAGGAAATCTCCTTGGGACATTGAGGCGATGACGGAGCGGAGCGATTCCATCCGGAACCGCCTGGTGTTTACGTGTTTGTTGAGCAGTTTTAGGTCCAGAACAGGACGGAAGGATCCGTCCTTTTTCGGTACCACGAACAAGTTGGAGTAAAAACCGTGACCCTGTTGCTGAAGAGGAACAGGGATCACCACTCCTTCTGCCTTCAGAGTGCACACCGCCTGAAGAAGAGCATCGGCTCTCTCGGGGGGCGGGGATGTTCTGAAAAAACGAGTCGGAGGACGAGAGCTGAGCTCTATCCTGTAACCGTGGGATAGAATGTCTCTCACCCATCGGTCTTTTACCTGTGGCAGCCAGGCGTCGCAAAAGCGGGAAAGCCTTCCACCGACCGAGGATGCGGTGTGAGGAGGCCGAAAGTCATGAGGAGGCCGCCTTGGGAGCGGTTCCTCCGGCGGTCTTTTTAGGACGTGACTTAGACCGCCATGCATCGGAGTTCCTCTGATCCTTTTGAGGCCTTTTGGACGAGGAGAACTGAGACCTTCCCGCGGGCCGAAAGGACCGAAACCTCGATTGTACCTTCCGTGGTTGAGGTCTGTTTGGTTTGGACTGGGGTAAGGAAGAGTCCTTTCCCTTGGATTGTTTAATGATTTCATCCAATCGTTCACCAAACAGGCGGTCGCCAGAAAATGGCAAACCGGTTAAGAACTTTTTGGAAGCGGAGTCTGCCTTCCATTCACGTAACCACATGGCCCTGCGGACTGCCACCGAATTGGCGGATGCTACCGCTGTACGGCTCGTAGAGTCCAGGACCGCATTAATGGCGTAGGACGCAAACGCCGACGCCTGAGAGGTTAAGGACACCACTTGCGGAGCAGATGTACGTGTGACTGCATTAATCTGCGCATGACAAGCTGAGATAGCTTGGAGAGCCCATACGGCTGCGAATGCTGGAGCAAAAGACGCGCCGATAGCTTCATAGATGGATTTCAACCAGAGCTCCATCTGTCTGTCAGTGGCATCTTTGAGTGAAGCCCCATCTTCCACTGCAACTATGGATCTAGCTGCCAGTCTGGAGACTGGAGGATCCACCTTAGGACACTGAGCCCAGCCCTTGACAACGTCAGGGGGGAAGGGATAACGTGTATCCTTAAGGCGCTTGGAAAAACGCTTATCTGGACAAGCTCGGTGTTTCTGGACTGCCTCTCTGAAGTCAGAGTGGTCCAGAAACACTCAATGGACGCTTGGGAGACCTGAAACGGAATTTCTCCTGCTGAGAAGCTGACTCCTCAATTGTAGGAGCTGGTGGAGAAATATCCAACACCTGATTGATGGTTGCTATAAGGTCATTCACTATGGCGTCACCATCAGGTGTATCCAGGTTAAGCGCGGTCTCAGGATCAGAATCCTGATCTGATACCTCCTCTTCATCATCCAGAGAGTCTTCCTGCTGAGACCCTGAACAGTGTGATGAAGTCGAGGGAATTTCCCAGCGACCCCGCTTAGGCGGCCTGGGACTGCGGTCCATGTCAGAGACCTCACCCTGGGACCCATGGGTCACCCCAGGAGCACTCTGCAGCTCCCATGGAGGGGGGCCTGGGGTCAATGATTGAACAGTGCCCTGGGCCTGAGTTACCGGTCTGGACTGTAAGGCTTCTAGTATCCTAGCAGACCATTTATCCATAGTCTCAGACAGTTTGTCCGCAAACACTGCAAACTCCGTCCCTGTCACCTGGACAGTGGTAGCAGGTGGTTCCACCTGGGCCACCAGTAGCAGAGGCTCCGGCTGAGTAAGTGCCACAGGGGCCGAGCATTGCACACAATGAGGGTCCGTGGAACCTGCCGGTAGTATAGCCGCACATGAGGTACAGGTTGCAAAGTAAGCCTGTGCTTTGGCACCCTTGCTATTTGCAGACGACATGCTGTTGTCTCCTCTGAGTACAATCCAGGAGGGTATATAGCCAAAAATCAACAGTGCGACAGTACAGTGTAAATGTATAGCATATAAGCATATATATATATATATATATATATATATATATATATATATATATATATATATATATATATATATATATATATATATATATATATATATATATATATATATATATATATATATATATATATATGTACACTTCTGCACTCAGTGGGGCCAGCACCTCAGGTGCTGCTTACCGACCGCTCAAAGCGGTTGTGTGATCACCAGAATCCCTGCATGGGCCTCCCAGAGCCGTGTTGTCTCTCCTCTCCAGCGTTAGAAGTGCTGACAGGAATGGCTGCCGGCGTTCTGTGGAGAGGAGGGGGCCGTGGGCGTGCCCTAGAAAGTGCGGGAATCTGGAGCCCCAGTGTGCTGTATGAGGGAGGAGGAGGATACAAAGTATGCTCCAACCCTCAGCACTAACGTCCTGTGCAGCGTCCGCCCTTCCCCTGACCGGCAGGCCTGGGGGCGGGGAATATGCGATACTAGGCCGCAAAAGCCGGGGACTAAAGTAATAAGCGCGGCCGGCATATAAGCGCGGTCGGCGCGGTAGTCCCCGGCGCACAAACACACCCAGCGGTGCTGAAGTGTATATGGCCACCAGCGCTCCATGCGCGGTTCCCACGGGGACACAGAGTACCTCACAGCGCGGCCGGCGCGGAAGTCCCCGGCGCACTAACACACCCAGCAGTGCTGCAGTGTATATGGCACCAGCGCTCCATGCGCGGGTCCCCACGGGGACACAGAGTACCTCACAGCGCGGCCGGCGCGGAAGTCCCCGGCGCACTAACACACCCAGCAGTGCTGCAGTGTGTGTGGCATCAGCACTCTATGCGCGGTCCCAACGGGGACACAGAGTACCTCACAGTAGCAGGGCCTTGTCCCTGTCGATACTCGGCTCCTGTCAGCAGATTCCCCAGGGGCTGCGGAAGGAGCACGGTCTCATGTGCCTGGAGACCGATTAGGATCCCACTTCACCCAGAGCCCATTAAGGGATGGGGAAGGAAAACAGCATGTGGGCTCCAGCCTCTGTACCCGCAATGGGTACCTCAACCTTAACAACACCGCCGACAAAAGTGGGGTGAGAAGGGAGCATGCTGGGGGCCCTAGTATGGGCCCTCTTTTCTTCCATCCGACATAGTCAGCAGCTGCTGCTGACTAAGATGTGGAGCTATGCGTGGATGTCAGCCTCCTTCGCACAAAGCATAAAAACTGAGGAGCCCGTGATGCACGGGGGGTGTATAGGCTGAAGGGGAGGGGGCTTTACACTTTTAAGTGTAATACTTTGTGTGGCCTCCGGAGGCAGAAGCTATACACCCAATTGTCTGGGTCTCCCAATGGAGCGACAAAGAAAGGGGGCGCTACAAAGTATTCACTTACAGGGGATGAATATTATTGCACGCCACAATTTTATAAACGTTTAAAATAAGCAATAAATTTCCTTCACAATTGTGTCACTTGTTGTTGATTCTTCACCAGAACATTAACATTTTTATCTTTACGTTTGAAGCCTGAAATGTGGGGAAAGGTTGAAAAATTCAAGGGGATGAATACTTTCGCAAGGCGCTGTATAAATTATTGCATCTATGGGACATTCATGGCCTGTGGCTAGGTGAGAAATGTCTAATAATCTGGGGTGCACCCCACTAACACTCTCCAGCTTTGCGGACCCCCTTACCTAGTCTTCCAGATGCCGGGTTTTGCTGGTAGTCCCGGGAGCTTCCCCCGACCTTTGATGGCTTCTCCTCATACCCAGCAGATTCGGCCTTGCGTCGGTCCACGAGGGGTCTTTGGCTGGAGAAGCTCCTTTTGGACAGTTCCCTTTTCTCGGAGAAGCCGTTCCCGGAAAGGTTTCCGTCCCCATCGCCGTCTCCGGGCCTCTTCTCGCTGAAGTCGCTGCTCTCGGACGCGGTTTCCCAGTCCTCGTTCACGTGGTCGGAGTTGTGGTAGGAGCGGTCAGGAGATCTCCTGGCGGGCGGTCCGGATCGCTCAGTAAGGGGCATCCTCGGACGCGTCTGCCACTGCTCGTGGCTGTTCACAACGCTCCCGATCTCATCCCCGCTCCACTGCCCGGTGGACTCCCTTTCCTGCCTGAGACGCCGAAATCTTGGGGGTTTATCTTGACGAGGGGGGTCGTCTCCTCACAAACGATCTTTTGTCCAGACTATCCCGATCTGAATAGTCATCTTGGAAAAACGAGCGCCGGTCGTCTCCTTGGGTCTCCTCGAAGCCTCTCCGGTGGTCGGAGTAGCCGTACTCATTCCCGTGCTCTCGGTCGGCATTGTGCCGCGTGACGTAGGAGTCTGAGGGTCCGCTATACTCTTGCCAGTTAGACCCCCCAGACATGGCACTCCAGTGTGAAGACTCCTTGGACATGAATGGCCGCCTGCTATAGCTGTTGCTAAGCCTGGGAGGAAGCGACCTCCCAAAAGCCCTCGGGGCCCTGGATTTGGCGTCCATACTAGTCGTCTCGTCTGCGTAATTTCTATTGGAGCGCCAGGAATCTTGGAAGTCTCCTTTCCTCGCATCATCGGCCTCTCTTTCCATAAGGGGTTCGTTCTCGGACCCCCGCTGGCGTCTGCGTTTGGGGAGCTCCTCATATTCAGACCCTTCGCTGTGCGTTTCGCTGACGCCGCGCCGCCGGGGGACCCTATTTCGGAAATCCTCTGTGGGGTTAAATTCTCGTAGCCCCCGGCCTCTGTTCACCCTCTGACCCATTATAAGGGCCGGTTGCACCTCGGCCTCGGAACGTGAAGTCTCTGAACCCTCTGCCTCTTCCACGGCCCCCATGGGTTCGGCCCCCAAAAGCTTGCTCCTCGTCAATAAATATCCAGTTGCTCCTTTTGGTTTGGGGGGCGGCGCTCGATTCTCGGGCAGCCGAGGACTTCGTACCCCAAGTTTTCTCCACCTTCTCTTGGGTAATTTTTTCAGAATCTTGGAGAAAAGGTTGTGTCTTCTCCTCCGCTGTGGAGCTGGACGAGGAGCTCACCGGAGCGGCCTCCACCTTTGAGAAGGTCTCCGGCTTCGCGAGCAGCTTCTCCTTCATGGTTTTTACTGGCTCCTTGGACTCGGGTTTGCTTTTCTCCAGCTCCTTCTCCTCCACCTTCAGAGCTTTGAGCACCGGTTTCTTTATAGGGCCGGTGCGACGACTCCTTCCCAGGTGCTCGGGGGTGCTGGGGTGAGGTGTTTGTGGTGGGCTCGTTCCTCCAGTCTGCTCCACCAGTAGAGTCCTGGCTGTCCCGGTCTTCCTTCCTCCACGCTTCACAGCCCATATTCTGCTCTTCCTTAGGAGGCTCCTCTTCGGCACTACTTGAGGTATCTGAGGACTTCTGATGGTGGACGTACCCCCAGCCATTAAACTGAGGCTTCTTCTCATTCATGAACTCCGAGGGTCTACACTGTGCGCAACTCATCGGAGGACGACTGACCGCAGGGTCCGCGACGCTCTCCAGATGCAGGTACGACCCGTCCTGGCCTCGAGGGGAGATGCAGCTGCCGAAGTTTCCTACAGACTTCTCATAGCTGCCAGGGAGATAATCCTCGCTTCTTTCTTCTAAAGCCTCCGGGAGGCCGTGCATAGCCTCCGACCTCTCCCTCGAGGAGCAGTAAGACATCTCGGTCCTTAAAAAAATAAATAAATAAATAAAACACACAAATTAAGAAAAGGTTCACACTGACATCCCTGGTAACGCACGGCTCCAGGCCAGGTACCTGCTTGTATCCGGCACCTACGGCGCTCTCCATCGGCTTCTGCGGAGGCAGGCAGTAGGCTTTAGTCTGAAGGTGGACGTAGCTGTCCTGGCTCCATGCAGACACCGCTTCAGCAGATGGAGGCCGGCAATCTGAAGGCTGGCAGTCGTCACCCACCGATTCCTGCTGGATCATGTGCTTCATCACACCTGGCAGGAAAGAAGGTTATTCTGCAGGTGACGTTGGCAGTGGGTTAAAGCATGGAGAGCGCCAGGCACCACACACCTTCCAGCCATGAACCTCCTCCATGTGGGCAAGTACCCATTACTGCAGAGCAAATAGGAAACTCAATATATCAACCCTCAGCGTCGCTGCCCACACGGCACCCATACGCCAGCCAGGTACTTGGCCACACGGCACCCATACGCCAGCCAGGTACTTGGCCACACGGCACCCATACGCCAGCCAGGTACTTGGCCACACGGCACACATACGCCAGCCAGGTACTTGGCCACACGGCACACATACGCCAGCCAGGTACTTGGCCACACATACGCCAGCCAGGTACTTGGCCACACGGCAACTATACGCCAGCCAGGTACTTGGCCACACGGCACCCATACGCCAGCCAGGTACTTGGCCACACGGCAACTATACGCCAGCCAGGTACTTGGCCACACGGCACCCATACGCCAGCCAGGTACTTGGCCACACGGCACCCATACGCCAGCCAGGTACTTGGCCACACGGCACACATACGCCAGCCAGGTACTTGGCCACACGGCACACATACGCCAGCCAGGTACTTGGCCACACGGCACACATACGCCAGCCAGGTACTTGGCCACACGGCACACATACGCCAGCCAGGTACTTGGCCACACGGCACACATACGCCAGCCAGGTACTTGCCCACACGGCACCCATACGCCAGCCAGGTACTGGCAGAGGACTAACCTGGTGGATGTATGGAGGAAGGATAGAAATCAACAGCAGTGCGACCCTGAGTCATCCGGGGGTCCATATATGACGGCATCATCATCCAGCGCGGGTCAAACCCCAACATCTGGGGGTGGTGGGAATAGAAGGGGCGTGTGTGGTTGGTGTGGGTAGACGCCATGTAGGCTTGCTGCTGCTGCTGCTGCTGTTGTTGCTGTTGCCATTGCTGCATCTTATACAGCTGCTCCTAAGGACATGAGAGAATACAGCATTATAAATCAGCTGGAACATACACAGACCTCAAGAGCTGCAATCACAATTTGGCAAAAAAAAATCTCAAATCTCCCGGCATTCTGGTGCTGGCAGTTTGGAGATGTGCTCCGGGTCCACGGCTATGGATAGCAACAACGCCGACAGCAGACTCCCCCCATTACCTGCTGCTGTCGCTGGAACCTCGGTGGGATCAGCTTCTGGTGTTTGCTGAATTCCTGCTCTGGAGACGCGGATTCCCGACACTCGTCCTCGCTGCTGCTCTCTCCTCTCGGAGCGGCCGGAGGCTCCTCATCTAAATACTCGGAGGGAGACTCCTGGGAAAACTCTGAAAGAAAAGAAACCCCACAATCAGCCGTCCACGCTGCAGCCTCGGGAAGGTCCACTAGGTGGCATCTCATGCCAGTGTACTGTATGGATATACCTCTCCGGAAGGGCTGTACGTTCTCCTGAGTGCTGCTCCGGTCTGAGACGGGAGACCGGGGGTCCTCATTCTCCTTGTTTTCCATCCGCTTGGGGTCTCACTCCCAGATTTAGAAGCCTGCTTGGTTTTTTGATCCAGTTGCTTGAGCTTCGCAGCGCAGGCAGCTAATCGCTCTTCACGAGTCCTGCGCTCCTCCTCCTCACGCCGCTTACGAGCGCGCTCAACCGCTTCCGATACTTCAGACGTGACAAACTTCTGCCTCGGAGATGTTTTCTCATCCTTGTCCTCAACAGAAGCCTGACGCAAAACCGCAGAAGACGTCACCTTCTGTATGCGAAAAAACACAAAGGCGTGTGCTACTAAGGCAATGGCAAGCCACAAAGCAGAAGACTACAGCAAAAAGGCATATAATACCGCCCATGTGTGCAAGAACTACTATAATACTGCCCCCTATGTACAGGAATATAACTACTATAATACTGCGCCCTATGTATAAGAATATATCTACTATAATACTGCCCTCTATATACAAGAATATAACTACTATAATACTGCCCCCTATGTACAGGAATATAACTACTATAATACTGCCCCCTATGTGCAAGAATATAACTACTATAATACTGCCCCCTATGTACAAGGCTATAACTACTATAATACTGCCCCCTATGTGCAAGAATATAACTACTATAATACTGCCCCCCTATGTACAAGGCTATAACTACTATAATACTGCCCCCTATGTACAAGAATATAACTACTATAATACTGCTCCTATATTATCTGCAAGGAGTTTGTATGTTCTCCACGTTTTTGCGTGGGTTTCCTCCCACACTCCAAAGACATACAGATAGGGACTCTAGATTGTGAGCCCCAATGGGGACAGTGTTGCCAATGTATGTAAAGCGCTGTGGAATAGCGCTATATAAATGAAAATTATTATTATTATTATATACAAGAATTCCTATAATACTGCCTCCTACGTACAAGAATATATCTACTATAATACTGCCTCTATGTACAAGAATATAACCACTATAATACTGCCCCTATAATATTTATTTCTATAGTGCCAACATATTCCACAGCGCTTTACAATTCATTCATGCCCCTATGAACAAGAATAGAACTACTTTAATACTGCCCCTATGTACAAGAATAGAACTACTATAATACTGCCCCATGTACAAGAATATAACTACTATAATACTGCCCCTACGTACACGAATAAACTACTATAATACTGCTCCAATGTACAAGAATATAACTACTATAATACTGCTCCAATGTACAAGTATATATCTACTATAATACTGCCCCTATGTACAAGAATATAACCACTATAATACTGCCCCCTACGTACACGAATATAACTACTATAATACTGCTCCCTATGTACAAGAATATAACTACTATAATACTGCTCCCTATGTACAAGGATATAACTACCTATAATTACTGCTCCCTATGTACAAGAATATAACTACTATAATACTGCTCACCTATGTACAAGGATATAACTACTATAATACTGCTCCCTATGTACAAGGATATTACTATAATACTGCTCCTATGTACAAGAATATAACTATAATACTGCCCCCTATGAACAAGAATAGAACTACTATAATACTGCCCCTATGTACAAGAATAGAACTACTATAATACTGCCCCATGTACAAGAATATAACTACTATAATACTGCCCCTACGTACACGAATAAACTACTATAATACTGCTCCAATGTACAAGAATATAACTACTATAATACTGCTCCAATGTACAAGTATATATCTACTATAATACTGCCCCTATGTACAAGAATATAACCACTATAATACTGCCCCCTACGTACACGAATATAACTACTATAATACTGCTCCCTATGTACAAGAATATAACTACTATAATACTGCTCCCTATGTACAAGGATATAACTACTATAATACTGCTCCTATGTACAAGAATATAACTATAATACTGCCCCCTATGTACAAGAATATAACTACTATAATAATGTACTAGGACATGACAGTGATTTTGGGCAGGTTCTAGGTGAATCTGATTGGACTTATCAGGCTTATATATTGGGTGACTTGGGTTAGATCACTACTTTTCCATCATTACCATAAGTTGTTCTCCCTACCGGGTGTTCGGCTACCGCGGCCCAGGTGTTGGCTTTCCTCGGAGCTGCCTGCACAGGCTCCTGCCCCCTTCTGGATGGCCGTGGATGCAGCGCTTGATCGCTCCATATCTTCCCGTCCTCCGCCGGGTGTTTCATCATGTCGGCGCTGTCGGTGGATGTGAAGGAGACCTGCCGCTGCCTCCTGCAGTCCAGCCATTCCTGAAATTATAATATAAATTATATTATAAAATATAATATAATATAATATTAATATATATATATATATATATATATATATATATATATATATATATATATATATATATATATATAAATAATTTTTTAATATATATTATATAAAATATATTATATTTGTTATATATAAAATATGTATTAATATATTTTTAAAAAAAATAAATAAAAATAAATTATATATATATATATATATATATATATATATATATATTGATCTCCATATGAGTGAGTGCGTGATATGAGGAGTGGCGTCAGGACTGAGCCGTCCGCTGCGTCCTACCATTTACTTCTGCCGTCCTTTGGGCCTTCGTCCTCTTCTTCATCTTCACTGAATTTCAGTTTCTCGGAATAATCCACCTCATCGTGAAGACCTGAAATCAGCGAGATAATCGGTCACGCAGGATCCGGTGAGAATGGCAAGTGGCAGCGCGCACAGTGCCCGTACGTACCCGCCCAGCCGTCCTCTGCGTCATTGTCCAGGTCGTCCAGTTCTTTCAGATCTTCCGCATTGATGATGGTGGCGCGGGGGGCCCTCTCCGGCTGAGGACGCTGAGAACGCCCCGGCCGCAGACCCCCACCGCCCGGCCGGATCTCTTTACTGATGAAGGAAACGAAAATCATGAAAATCCTCAGGATAGAACGAAAAAAAGAGTCAAAGTCAATGAATGCTCCGGAGCAAAACTCACCCGTCCTGATTGTTCATTTGATACTGTCTAAAGGGAACGCGAGGCTCAAGGCGAGATTGGGAGGAAAGGACGGGGAAGGAAGCGCGATCCAATGTCCCAGTGGGTTCTGGAGGGTGCTGAGAGCACATCTGCAAAAACAAGGCGCCAACGTGACAGAACTGCAGGAGGAAGCAGGGGATGCTGGGAGATTTTACCTCTGAACACTGCAGAATAGTGAGTGCAGCTCTGGAGTATAATACTGGAGGTAACTAAGGATCAGTAATGTACATACACAGTTACTGCACCAGCATAATAGTGAATGCAGCTCTGGGGTATAATACAGGATCAGTAATGTATGTACACAGTGACTGCATCAGCAGAAAAGCGAGTGCAGCTCTGGCGTATAATACTGGAGGTAACTCAGGATCACTAATGTATGTACACAGTGATTGCACCAGCAGAATAGCGAGTGCAGCTCTGGAGTATAATACATTACTGATCCTGAGTTACCTTCTGTATTATACTCCAGAGCTACACTCACTATTCTGCTGGTGCAGTCACTGTGTACATACATTACTGATCCCGAGTTACCTTCTGAATGTACACATTGACTGCACCAGCAGAATAGTGAGTGTAGCTCTGGAGTATAATACAGGAGGTAACTCAGGATCAGTAATGTAATGTATATACAGTGACTGCACCAGCAGAATAGCGAGTGTCGCTCTGGAGTATAATACAGGATCAGTAATGTGTGTACACAGTGACTGCACCAGCAGAATAGTAAGTGCAGCTCTGGAGTATAATGCAGGAGGTAACTCAGGATCAGTAATGTATGTACACAGTGACTGCACCAGCAGAATAGTGAGCGCAGTTCTGGAGTATAATGCAGGAGGTAACTCAGGATCAGTAATGTATGTACACAGTGACTGCACCAGCAGAATAGTGAGTGCAGCTCTGGAGTATAATACAGGAGGTAACTCAGGATCAGTAATGTAATGTGTGTACACAGTGACTGCACCAGCAGAATAGTGAGTGCAGCTCTGGAGTATAATGCAGGCTATGTAATATATGTACTGAGTGAAGAACAAAACAAAAGTCTAGATACATAAAATAGGACATGAATACTCACAAAAGCTGGCAGCATGTCATGGTATGTAGGTGGATGGTAGGCATTTCCCATGAACGGTGAAGCCCCTTTTCGGGTGGGCTGAGCCGGGCGCAGAGAGACTTCTTTGGGGTCACTACTAGCTTGCACGGTGGAGGGGGCGCCATCTGCAGGAGCAGTGGGTTTGCCGCCCGGCTCAGCAGGAGAGACGGTTGGAGAGATGACACCGGAGATGCTTCTCCCACCGCCCTCCCTCCAACTGGTGACATCTACAACGAGAGCATGAGAGCAGAGAACGATCAGTCACCGCGCACCGAGGCCGGATCAGAACAGAGCAATGTGGGGGATCATCATCTACAATACTATGCAACAATGGACGTGTTCTCCAGGGCTGCGGACCCCCGGGAGTCCCCCACTGATATACACACATATACACAAGCAATTAATACACCGCTGCCTGAAATGATATTCCCATCCCATGATATTGGTGCGATGTCTGAAGAATACCCCTTGTCCCTTCCATTAATAAGCATCGGTCATAGATTCCATACTGCGCAGGTAATATAATGGTTCACTCGCAGGCGCCATTAATAAGCGCTCGCGGATGACGCACCACCCCTAACCTTGCGGCAATTTTGAAGAAATGTAAAATCGCACTAAATGGGATATTTACAAGGGTTCATAGTAAAGAACAGAGCTGGATATAAGTGTAGGGTTCTGCAGAAATGGGGGTACAGACTACAGGACCCCCCATTCTGCTCATCAGACCCCCCACATATAATGCAGAAGGGCAGTGATCAGCTTTATCCAGGACGCCCCATGAGATACACAACCTCTATATACAGATACATTCCCACTATATACACATAAGCCTCAGATAAAGTGTGTGTGTGGGGGGGGGGGGGAGGGAGGACGGACAATAAAACGTTCAGAGCGGTTACCGGGAAGCAGGGCGAGGGGCTTACTCTGGGGGCGGAGGCTTGGTCCGGGCCATACGACGGATCTAAGCCGCTCTTTTCTTTGCCACCCTTGTCTTGCTCGCCAGCTGCTTTCAGCGTTGGAAATTCCTCGGGAGAGAAGGACAACAGTCGGCTTGAGCCCCTTGAACCTGCGGGAGAAGACAGCGCGGGGGTCAGGGTGGACGGAGAGGAAAAACGCTCATCGGCGCTGCGGAGCTGCACTCACCACCGTCGTGTCCTGCTGGCTTTCCGTTCAGCTGAGCCCATGACTTTGGCCACCTGGCACTAAATTTATATTCTGCAAAAAAAAAAAAAAAATAACTTTAATCAAATTTTAACACATTGCATAATTACATATACCAGAGGAGTCCAGTGAGGAACGTTCAGGTGACTGCAGCCGCTCGGACGTCTCTTCCTCAGAGCAATCGGCTGCTAATTCAGCTTTGTGTTCTGGCCATACGAGTACCGGACATGGGGGGGATGAGATAAATATCTGCGGTCACTAGGAAGGGGGGTCCCATGATCCCCACTTTTCTCCTCCGCAGCAGCTGAGCGCGGGCAATGCATTGTCAGGGGCTGATGATGATGGTTGTTTCCATCAGCCCCCATTGAATGGCGGCGTGGTACTGCGCACACTCAACGGATGCGACATTCCCTTTACGGTGGTGGAACCAGGACGGTCTAGTCCTGTGGCCCACCACGTATGGGAGACTGAGGGGCAACCCTGGAGGATTTGTACTTTCTGCGGCTGCACATGTATTAGTATTGGAGACCCCCGGACACAGGCCTTCTCTCCTCCCTCCTGGCATTGACCTGTGCTGGGGACCTCACTGACACTTTTTTTTTTGGGGGGGGGGGGGGGGGGGGCTGTTTTCAGAATAATAATGAGGCATTGGCTTCCGATATGAAGGAGGCTCCTCGGGGGAGCGGCCGTCTGAGCTCGGGAACCAATTAGTGTTTTCTTTTGAGGCCACCGAGTGCAAAACACAAGATAGGAAAAAAAAAAAAAGATCCCACCAAGGACTAAATCAGGGAGCGGCGAGCGCCCCGACACCGCAGCAGTCAGGCCCGGTCACCCACCTCCGGACTGGTCACTGGGGTCGGCTTCTGTAAATTGGAGACAGATTTCGGCAAACCCTGCTGCGGCAGCGACTCCTGCGGCTGAGGAGCTGTCACACTGGAACTGCGGGGGAAAGAGAGCGGAGAGTCAGCGCAGCCGTGGTGCACCGCACTGCCAGGCACGAGCTCAGGCAGCAGGGGGCGCTACACTCACCTCTTTTGGTCTGGATGCTCTTGTTTGTTTGCCCATCCTGTCCCGTCTTTGGGCACTATAATAATATTGGGGTCGTTTCCTTTGTTCTCAGATTTCAAGCTTGGCAAGTTTGCAGGAGGAGGCATACGCCGAGCAGCGGCAACTTTCCCAAGACTCTGCAAGCCATGTCTAGGTATAACTGAGGAAAGGTAAAGTTATATATCAGGGGCATGCTAACAAACGGGCCCACACGGCGCGCCCGGGGCCCACCCCACCACACACACACGGCGCGCCCGGGGCCCCCCCCCCACCACACACACACACACGGCGCGCCCGGGGCCCCCACACACACACACGGCGCCCACCCCCCCCCCCCACACACACACGGCGCCCACACACACACACACACACACGGCGCCCACACACACACACACACGGCGCCCACACACACACACACACACGGCGCCCACACACACACACACGGCGCCCACACACACACGGCGCCCACACACACACACACACGGCGCCCACACACACACACACACACGCGCCCACACACACACACACGGCGCCCACACACACACACACGGCGCCCACACACACACACACGGCGCCCACACACACACACACGGCGCCCACACACACACACACGGCGCCCACACACACACACACACACGGCGCCCACACACACACACACACACGGCGCCCACACACACACACACACACGGCGCCCACACACACACACACACGGCGCCCACACACACACACACACGGCGCCCACACACACACGGCGCCCACACACACACACACGGCGCCCACACACACACGGCGCCCACACACACACACACACACACACACACACACACGGCGCCCACACACACACACACACACACACACACACACACGGCGCCCACACACACACACACACACACACACACACGGCGCCCACACACACACACACACACACACACACACGGCGCCCACACACACACACACACACGGCGCCCACACACACACACACACACACACGGCGCCCACACACACACACACACACACACACACGGCGCCCACACACACACGGCGCCCACACACACACACGGCGCCCACACACACGCCCACACACACACACGGCGCCCACACACACACACACACACACACACACACGGCGCCCACACACACACACACGGCGCGCCCACACACACACACACGCACACACACGGCGCCCACACACACACACACACCACACGGCGCCCACACACACACACACACACACACACACACGGCGCCCACACACACACACACACACACACACGGCGCCCACACACACACGGCGCCCACACACACACACGGCGCCCACACACACGCCCACACACACACACGGCGCCCACACACACACACACGGCGCGCCCCACACACACACACACACGGCGCCCACACACACACACGGCGCCCACACACACGCCCACACACACACACGGCGCCCACACACACACACACACACACACACACACGGCGCCCACACACACACACACGGCGCGCCCACACACACACACACGCACACACACGGCGCCCACACACACACACACACACGGCGCCCACACACACACACACACACACACACGGCGCCCACACACACACACACACACACACACACACACACGGCGCCCACACACACACGGCGCCCACACACACACACGGCGCCCACACACACGCCCACACACACACACGGCGCCCACACACACGCCCACACACACACACGGCGCCCACACACACACACACGGCGCGCCCACACACACACACACACGGCGCCCACACACACACACACACGGCGCCCACACACACACACACGGCGCCCACACACACACACACACACACACGGCGCCCACACACACACACACACACACACGGCGCCCACACACACACACACACACACACACGGCGCCCACACACACACACACACACACACACACGGCGCCCACACACACACACACACACACACACACACACACACGGCGCCCACACACACACGGCGCCCACACACACACACGGCGCCCACACACACGCCCACACACACACACGGCGCCCACACACACGCCCACACACACACACGGCGCCCACACACACACACACGGCGCGCCCACACACACACACACACACGGCGCCCACACACACACACACACGGCGCCCACACACACACACACGGCGCCCACACACACACACACACACACACGGCGCCCACACACACACACACACACACACGGCGCCCACACACACACACACACACACACACACACGGCGCCCACACACACACACACACACACGGCGCCCACACACACACACACACACACACGGCGCCCACACACACACGCCGCCCACACACACACGCCCCACGGCGCCCACACACACACGGCGCCCACACACACACGGCGCCCACACACACACACGGCGCCCACACACACACGGCGCCCACACACACACACACACACACACACACGGCGCCCACACACACACGCCCACGGCGCCCACACACACACGCCCACGGCGCCCACACACACACACACACACGGCGCCCACACACACACACACACACGGCGCCCACACACACACACACGGCGCCCACACACACACACACACGGCGCCCACACACACACACACACGGCGCCCACACACACACACACGGCGCCCACACACACACACACGGCGCCCACACACACACACACGGCGCCCACACACACACACACACGGCGCCCACACACACACACACGGCGCCCACACACACACACACGGCGCCCACACACACACACACGGCGCCCACACACACACACACACACACACACACACACACACACGGCGCCCACACACACACACACACACGGCGCCCACACACACACACACACACACACACGGCGCCCACACACACACACACGGCGCCCCACACACACACACACGGCGCCCACACACACACACACGGCGCCCACACACACACACACACACACACACACACGGCGCCCACACACACACACACACACGGCGCCCACACACACACGGCGCCCACACACACACGGCGCCCACACACACACGGCGCCCACACACACACGGCGCCCACACACACACACGGCGCCCACACACACACACGGCGCCCACACACACACACGGCGCCCACACACACACACACACGGCGCCCACACACACACACACGGCGCCCACACACACACACGGCGCCCACACACACACACGGCGCCCCACACACACACACACGGCGCCCACACACACACACACGGCGCCCACACACACACACACGGCGCCCACACACACACACACGGCGCCCACACACACACACACACACGGCGCCCACACACACACGGCGCCCCACACACACACGGCGCCCACACACACACGGCGCCCCACACACACACGGCGCCCACACACACACACGGCGCCCACACACACACGGCGCCCACACACACACGGCGCCCACACACACACGGCGCCCACACACACACGGCGCCCACACACACACGGCGCCCACACACACACGGCGCCCACACACACACGGCGCCCACACACACACGGCGCCCACACACACACACGGCGCCCACACACACACGGCGCCCACACACACACACGGCGCCCACACACACACACGGCGCCCACACACACACACGGCGCCCACACACACACACGGCGCCCACACACACACACGGCGCCCACACACACACACGGCGCCCACACACACACGGCGCCCACACACACACGGCGCCCACACACACACACACACACACACACACACACACACACACACACACACACAGAGGCGCCCACACACACACACACACACGGCGCCCGGGACCCCCCCCCCCCACACAATCCCAATGCAACAAGCAGCCCCGTGTATGGTATATACACCCCCACAGTATACTGCTCCCTCCAAGTGGTAAATGCCCCCCCCCCCATACCATCCACCACAAAGCCCCCCCAAACAGTAAACATCACCCTATATGGTAAATAACCCCATATCCTTCCCCCCCCCCCCCGTCCACGTTATTACACCCCCTATGTGGTAAATGCCCCCTCATACCATTCACCCCTTTACACAGTATACACAGCCCACTATATGTTATATATACACTCATGTCCCCCCTTCCCCCAACCCACAGTATTCCACCTCCTGCACACAGTATATACAGTCCACAGTATGGTGTATATATACCCATATCCCCCCCTTCCCCCATCCACAGTATGCCACCTCCTGCACACAGTATATACAGTCCACTGTATGGTATATATACCCATATCCCCACTTCCCCCATCTACAGTATTCCACACTATGTGGTCAGTGCCCCCCATATCATCCACCCCCTCCACACAGTATATACAGACCACTGTATGCTATATTTCAATATAGCACCCCAGCAGTATACAGACCCCCATGCCATCACCACACCCAGGACTGCTAAAAACAGTATACAACACCCTGAATGGTAAGGCTATGAGCACATGCTGCAGAAAAAACTGCACCTTGTGCCAAAAAAAAAAAAAAAAAAAGAAAATATGCATTTTTGGTGCGCTTTTTGTGAAATCATGACATGCTGCAGATTTTTTTGTGCACCAAAAACTGCAATAATAATAATAAAAAAAAAATGTGCACAGAACTTCTGAATTCTCAGACTTTGCTGGGCGAAGGAAAGACATGCAGATTTTGGCCAGAAACCGCATCCAAAGGAAAAAAAAAAAAAAAAAAAAACAAAAGCAAAAAAAAACACAGCATGTGCACAAGGCCTAAAAGTTCTAAAAGGCCTAAAAAAAATAAAAGCCCACACACCTCCCCCACAGTACACAGCAGTCTATGTGGGTATACAGCACACACCCCTCCCCCCAGTACCCAGCCCCCCCTCACCTGTGGATCTTACGGCTTCTATTGACTTCCCTTTATACTTGTCAAACAGGTTGAGAGACGAGTACTTGCTTTTCCCATCCTTTCCCTTGGATATCTGCCCCAAACGATCGGACATTGCGATGAAATGTCATCTAGTAGGGAAATTTTTCTCGGCTCCTCTCCCGATCTGCCTGCAAAGCAAAAGAACGGCAAATATAAGCAAAAGCGGCCCCCGGAGTGCAGGTGATAAGCCCCCGAATATCCACCCCGCAGGCGAGATGCCCCCTCCACCACCCACCCACAGGCCAGAAGCCCCCCCGACCACCCGCCCCGCAGGAGAGAAGCCGCCCCCCCCCCGACCACCCCGCCCCGCAGGTGAGAAGCCGCCCCCCCCCCCGACCACCCACCCCCGCAGGTGAGAAGCCGCCCCCTCCCCCCCCGACCACCCACCCCGCAGGTGAGAAGCCGCCCCCTCCCCCCCGACCACCCACCCCGCAGGTGAGAAGCACCCCCACCACCCCCCGACCACCCACCCCGCAGGGGAGAAGGCCCCCCCCCCCCCTCGACCACCCACCCCCGCAGGTGAGAAGCACCCCCCACCCCCGACCACCCACCCCGCAGGGGAGAAGGCCCCCCGCTCGACACCACCCACCCCGCAAGGGGAGAAGCCGCCCCCGACCATCCACCCCACAGGCATAACTCTGCTCCAGGTCACATGAACCAACAGCTATGGAGGAATCGCATATGTCAGATGACAGCAGAGACCCCGGGAGAAAGACAACACCCCCCGACCCAGGATAGGAGGGGAGACTGCGAGACCTCCACTTAGGAACCAGCAGAATTATGAGTACAGCTCTGGAGTATAACACAAGATGTAACTGAGGATCAGTAATGTAATGTATGTACACAGTGACTGCACCAGCAGAATAGTGAGTGCAGCTCTGGAGTATAATACAGGAGGTAACTCAGGATCAGTAATGTAACGTATGTACACAGTAACTGCACCAGCAGAATAGTGAGTGCAGCTCTGGAGTATAATACAGAATAATGTATATACATGGTGATACACCGCTTCCCCTCGCACACATCTATACATCTTCTTTGTGCAGCAGCTATAAGACAATCAGACATTACTTCCCGGCTGTTGTATAGGAGGGGATGAAGCAATGATCTGTTATTCGGCGTCTTATGACAACCATTACATTCCCACAATGGCCGCCGTCTCCCCCACTTTGTATCTGTCCAGGTCAGAAGCGTCATCTTTGCTGCCCATCAGTCAGTGGCAGCTGACAGCAGCAGAACGTCAGGCCCTGCATTACCCTGTGGGTTACACAGGGGACGGTCCAGGCATTAATTATCCCCTCCCCCAGCACAGACAGACCGGCAATGACGGCCTTAATTGACAATTGTGCATTCTCTCCAGGGAGGGTGGAGGATGGGGCGTCCGTGCAGAACGGGATGGATATGATATATATGCAGGGCTTCTCGCAGATACATGGTGACCTGCGGTATCCGGACACAGAGGACCCAAACCGAGCACAGACCGACCGGCCCAGGTCCTCAAAGTTCAGCGGTGCCATCAGTCTGCGGGGATGCGCCCAGTCTGACGGGAAGAGACGAGGGCGCCTCCCGGAGGAGCAATGTGCGGCTCAGGAACCTTCTGCAATCAGCTGCGGAGGGTAATGGCGGATCAATACGGAGATGTGGGTATAAAAGAGACTGCATAGAGGGGGGCACGTGTGACCGGCAGACCCCAGCCGCCGGCTACTGTGCTGGGCATGTTGGGAGTTGTAGTTCTATAGCTGGAGACCCGCGGGATGGAGACGTCAGTGCTACAAGTGCAGTAATCACCCGAAATCCATCAGCTGCGTCCATGTGACAGACCCCATCTCCTTATTAAAGGGGTACTCCGATCTAGCAATGATAGATGGGTGAGGGGGTCCGCCCGTCCTGAAGATGTAGAGGGGCCGCACTGCATCTCCGTTACCCAATAAACCTACAAAGCGGCGCCATTGTATGTGGGAACGGCAGTGCGGCTCCATCCAAGATAACCGGGTCACAGAGAAGGAAAACCAGGTATCAGAAGGACACAGCAGAGGCCACAGGGTCATGTGTGCGCCCATTACAGGTCCAAGACTCCAGTCACAGCCAAAGCTGTGAGGTCAGGTGTGCGCCCATTACAGGTCCAAGACTCCGGTCACAGCCAAAGCTGTGGGGTCATGTGTGCGCCCATTACAGGTCCAAGACTCCAGTCACAGCCAAAGCTGTGAGGTCAGGTGTGCGCCCATTACAGGTCCAAGACTCCGGTCACAGCCAAAGCTGTGAGGTCAGATGTGCACCCATTACAGGTCCAAGACTCCGGTCACAGCCAAAGCTGTGAGGTCAGGTGTGCGCCCATTACAGGTCCAAGACTCCGGTCACAGCCAAAGCTGTGAGGTCAGGTGTGCGCCCATTACAGGTCAAAGACTCCAGTCACATCCAAACTGTGGGGTCACGTGTGCGTCCATTACAGGTGAAAGACTCCAGTCACATCCAAACTGTGGGGTCACGTGTGCACCCATTAAAGATCTTGTACTCCAGTCACATCTGACGCTGTGGGGTCATGTGTGCACCCATTAAAGGTTCAAGACTTCGGTCACATCCAAAGCTGTGGGGTCAGGTGTGTGCCCATTACAGGTCCAAGACTCCAGTCACATCCAAAGCTGTGGGGTCAGGTGTGTGCCCATTACAGGTCAAAGACTCCAGTCACATCCAAGCTGTCGGGTCATGTGTGCACCCATTAAAGATCTTGTACTCCAGTCACATCTGAAGCTGTGGGGTCACATGTGCACCCATTACAGGTTGAAGACTTCAGTCACATCCAAACTGTGGGGACATGTGTGCGTCCATTACAGGTCCAAGACTCCAGTCACATCCAAAGCTGTGGGGACATGTGTGCGTCCATTACAGGTCAAAGACTCCAGTCAAATGCAAACTGTGGGGACATGTGTGCGTCCATTACAGGTCAAAGACTCCAGTCACATCCAAAGCTGTGGGGTCATCTCTGTGCACATTACATGTCTAAGTGTCCAGTCACATCCAAACTGTGGGGACACGTGTGCGACCATTACAGGTCTTATACTCCAGTCACAGCCAAAGCTATGGGGACATGTGCAAAATCCTGAATGCAGCTCTGGATGCGACAAGACTACAGGTACCGGCCAATGCAGAGAATGTCAGTTCCTGAGACTCTGGTCACATCCATAGCTGCAAACACCTGAAACAGGTAAACAATAACCTGCAAGGTCCTGAACGCAGCTCTGGATGCAACAAGAGTACAGGTAAGTACAGTCATGACGCTGCTGCCTTTCTATGTGGGGTCGCTGTGTACTCTCTGAACTGACCCCACACAGGTGATCTTCAACCTAAGACTCCCAGCACTTGGAAAACTACAACTCCCATCATGCAAAGCCACAGGTAGGAGATGAAAGCTTCACCCATGTCTCAACATCACCCCTAAATATTACAACCCCCTGACGAGGAATCCTTATAGTGGGGGGAAAGTAAGGGGGGGCAAACATTTATCGTAGGATTCTTGCTCCGAGTACAAACTGTATCCAAGCAACGGCTCCGTCCGGCGCGGCCACAACACACGGCGAGGAAGCGGAACGCACAACGTACACGGAGCTCAGGGCTGAAGCGGCTACTCTTAACAGGCGTCTTTACATTACCGGCCACAGGGGAGATTTTCGGTTGGACAGATTTATGGACACTTACACAGGCGCAAGAAAAGAGTTTGGAATGGCCGTCCTCTGCTTGCTGTCAGTGTATAAGCACGATCCTGTCACATCCAGCTGCAGATCTAACACTTCCCACAGCTGAGGGCTTGTTACAATGTGTCCTCTGCAGACTGGATACAATGTAACATCCCCATGGATCATATGGTTGCATAAATACTCCCCCCCATCCCTCATATATTCGGCTTCCTGCTGTTGCTAGGCAACGCCTCTGTGCAGAAGACGTCTCGCATCCAGCATATCCCCCTCCCCCCGAGTCACATGACTGTGCAGAGAATACGGGGGTTAAAATGACCATTTTTCAGTGCAAATTACCACCCAAAAAAAAATAAATAAATAAACGCATAAATATATACACGGCACAGAACACAAACCCCGTCATGGCAGAGGCGTCCTGCAAGGTCACCCGGGCAATTACCAAACAGGTCCCCAAATGCAGGTTGTGCGCCCGTCCACGCCCCCTGCAGGGAGGAAGGCTAATTACATTCAATGAAGGAATAAAACAAAACCAGCCCTTACAAGACGCCATCTGCACAGCGCAGGGCGCAGCGACCAGGGCCGGCATCTAAGTGAAAACAGAGCCAGAGCAAGATCTAATTAGCAGAAGGAAAGAGGCGCCGCAGCGTCCCGGGAGGGGGGCGAACGACGCAGGGTACTATGTTTAGCCTGATCTCCGGGACGCCCCTGATCAATAATCCGGCACCGCAGGCCCCACTCATGCTGGATAAGGAGACTTTTCTGTACAGTCCTGGTGACCCCATAAGAGCGGCTGGAAAGACCCCCGAACTAAAACAGCGTCCGATGGTGGGCAAAGAGCAGATATAATCATCCCGAGGACCCCCTCCAGACGACATCGCTGCGGAAAGTCCCCAGAAGCCAGGAGGAGACGCTGTGTCCACCGCACCAATTCCCCAATATACGGGGAAAAGACGACCGGCCGCCGGAAAAATCCTGGTGACGGGCAAACTGGCCACCATTGCTGACTGCTTAGGGGTCCGGGGGGAGTACAGCGGCCCCCCAGCTTTACGTGCAAGGCGGGGGGGGGGGGGGATGTACGGACACACAGTAAATTGCCCCTTCCATATACTTTTATATCTACTGTACTCAGCTCATGCCTATCAGGAGAGGCGGGGAGGGAAAGCAGAAGCAAAAAAGGTCCCCATGACAGCTCTGCCTGGCACCGTCACATGGCATGATCCCGAGTAATAGAAATATATTTGGGAATTGATTGAAGGGCATTCCCCTCTTATTCTGTAACCACCTGACTGCGGGCGACGGCACAAGGGGTCACGGCCCTATTGCAGTAAATGGTCTCAACTTTCAAAAATATGTATAAAAAAAAAAAATCTGCATGCGACCTCAGGGTAAAAATAAAACAAGGGTTCCTCTGAAGCCGTGCACAGCAGCGCACGCAGGAGCCTGCACCGCCGCCGTGCACCTGAGCGGAGCGCTGCGCCCGGCGGCCTCCGAGGAATTTTGTTTATTTCTTGAAAAATTACAGTCTAATCACTTCGGGGGCAATTAACGAACCTCCAGATCCACAGGACGGGTCTCCATCGTCCTCCCTGATCCAACCGCTGAGAAATCACCGGCGCTCCCAACCGTACGAGGAGACAAAAATAAGCCCCGACCCCAGGACACCCGAATATCAGCACTGTGCCCCGAGGGCAGCGCCGCACCGTACGTCCCACCTACACTGCACTGATGGGGAACAGGGGTCTCCATGTTCCACATAAATTATGTCCATAGATAGTCATGGTTGGAAGGGCCAGAGCTCAGGGGCCGGCCAGAGCTCAGGGGCCGGCCAGAGCTCAGGGGCCGGCCAGAGCTCAGGGGCCGGCCAGAGCTCAGGGGCCGGCCAGAGCTCAGGGGCCGGCCAGAGCTCAGGGGCCGGCCAGAGCTCAGGGGCCGGCCAGAGCTCAGGGGCCGGCCAGAGCTCAGGGGCCGGCCAGAGCTCAGGGGCCGGCCAGAGCTCAGGGGCCGGCCAGAGCTCAGGGGCCGGCCAGAGCTCAGGGGCCGGCCAGAGCTCAGGGGCCGGCCAGAGCTCAGGGGCCGGCCAGAGCTCAGGGGCCGGCCAGAGCTCAGGGGCCGGCCAGAGCTCAGGGGCCGGCCAGAGCTCAGGGGCCGGCCAGAGCTCAGGGGCCGGCCAGAGCTCAGGGGCCGGCCAGAGCTCAGGGGCCGGCCAGAGCTCAGGGGCCGGCCAGAGCTCAGGGGCCGGCCAGAGCTCAGGGGCCGGCCAGAGCTCAGGGGCCGGCCAGAGCTCAGGGGCCGGCCAGAGCTCAGGGGCCGGCCAGAGCTCAGGGGCCGGCCAGAGCTCAGGGGCCGGCCAGAGCTCAGGGGCCGGCCAGAGCTCAGGGGCCGGCCAGAGCTCAGGGGCCGGCCAGAGCTCAGGGGCCGGCCAGAGCTCAGGGGCCGGCCAGAGCTCAGGGGCCGGCCAGAGCTCAGGGGCCGGCCAGAGCTCAGGGGCCGGCCAGAGCTCAGGGGCCGGCCAGAGCTCAGGGGCCGGCCAGAGCTCAGGGGCCGGCCAGAGCTCAGGGGCCGGCCAGAGCTCAGGGGCCGGCCAGAGCTCAGGGGCCGGCCAGAGCTCAGGGGCCGGCCAGAGCTCAGGGGCCGGCCAGAGCTCAGGGGCCGGCCAGAGCTCAGGGGCCGGCCAGAGCTCAGGGGCCGGCCAGAGCTCAGGGGCCGGCCTTCCTCTCCATATGAACCCTAGAGAAGCACCAGGAACCCCGGGAGAAATTGGGATCATCTCCATTGAGGTTAAATTGAGGTCACCGATTATCAGCGCTGACACATTGTAACAAACTATCAGAATAGAAGAGAGGCCTGTTCTGGATTGTGTAGATGACAGTGTACAGCAACTAGTGGACAGAAGAGGGGGACCCCCAGCTTCCGGGGCGCCCCACAGTGATGTCTGCAACTGTTAGGTATGGAGCAGGCTCAGCTCCTGCACCCGCAGAAAGGTTAAAAGGGATGACTCTAGGGAACAATGCCTCCCGTGTCCATGGTTTGTGGCCGGTATCGCAGCGGAGCGCCGAGCTGTGATACCTGTGCAACCGGTGGACGGGGGTGCCACACATTTTGGAGGTGGCCACGTTTTTTTCTCTAATCACTTTCTTTTGCAGAAGCGGCTCATGTAATTATCTGGAGGCAGAATAATCCGAGGTGCCACGTGCCCCCCGTAGACCTTATAGGAGGCATTACATGTGTACCTAGAGGGCCTCTTTAAGGATTTAAAGGGTTTATAACTACAAAGTCCCACTGTCAGTATATACCATGTCCCATCCAAAATAAGCAGTAAATGACGGCTATACTGGTGGGACCCTTCATACAGCACCTTCATTCTAGGCATCAATGGGGGTCCTTGCAGCCAGACCCCGACCAATCATACACGATATACCATTAAAAGGACACTCCCACCTTATAAAGTGACGGCATGTTGCTAGGATACACTACGCCTGGGGGTCCGACTTATGGGCTCTCCTGAAAGTGAAGGGTCTGCAGGTCTGATTAGGTCCCATCAGTCGGACCCCTAATGATCACTCGCCCCAGCATTGTGCCGTCACTTTATCAGGGGGAATACACACGGTCAGTCACCGATGTAAGATCTCTGCTTCCTGTCAATAAATGGGAACTCGGCTGTATACACAAAGCGACAGTCACACAGCTGAGGGTTCGTCAGTCTGGACGATTCTCCGTGGACCAATACATGTTACCTGCACCGACACATTGTAACAAACAAACACTCAGCGCCACAGAAAAATTTACACTGCTGAATTTTAGCCATAGAAGATCATCCAAAACCTCAGCTGTGAGCGGTCAGAGGGGGCCGAGGATCGGGAGAGAGAGGGGGGGCCGAGGATCGCGAGGAGGCCGCCAGAGTCACAGAACAGCCAGCCGCTCACAGATGTACTACAACTCCCAGCTGTGGCACGACTTGTGTTAGTGCTGCACCTATCTGACCACACTGGGAGTTTTAGTTCCATCGGAGCCGCAGACCATCGCACAATACTAACCGAGCTGAAGAGATGCCGGCAGCAATGAGGGCCTCCATGCAGAATATTGCACCATATTGTAGCCAGAGATGACAGGATGATGAGAGTGATTATGGCCCTTCCGGCCCTACCAGATGAGGATGATGAGAGTGATAGTTCCACTACAAATACAAGGCTCTGGCTGGAAATCACTGCTCAATATGGAGCAGTCAGAAATACTTATTACAGACTTATCAGAGGATGCTGGGGGTGATTGTCCCTTACTGCAGATCATTGCACTGTGCACCTTACGGACGCTGGGGGTAGTGATTACTGCACTGTACACACAGACCAGTCAAATGCTGGGGGTGGTAGTCCCCGCAGATCATTGCACTGTACACACAGACCAGTCAAATGCTGGGGGTGGTAGTCCCTGCAGATCATTGCACTGTACACACAGACCAGTCAAATGCTGGGGGTGGTAGTCCCTGCAGATCATTGCACTGTACACACAGACCTGGCAGATGCTGGGGGTGGTAGTCCCTGCAGATCAGTGCACAGTACACACAGACCTGGCAGATGCTGGGGGTGATGGTCCCTCCCTGCAGATCATTGCACTGATGCTGGGGGTTGTAGTCCCTGCAGATCATTGCACTATACATAGACCTGTCGGATGCTGGTTGTGGTGATCCCTGCAGATCATTGCACTGTACACACAGACCTGGCAGATGCTGGGGGTGGTAGTCCCTGCAGATCAGTGCACAGTACACACAGACCTGGCAGATGCTGGGGGTGATGGTCCCTCCCTGCAGATCATTGCACTGATGCTGGGGGTTGTAGTCCCTGCAGATCATTGCACTATACATAGACCTGTCGGATGCTGGTTGTGGTGATCCCTGCAGATCATTGCACTGTACACACAGACCTGGCAGACGCTGGGGGTGGTAGTCCCTGCAGACCATTGCACTGTACACAGACCTGGCAAATGCTGAGGGTTGTAGTGTCCCTGCAGATCATTGCACTGTACACACAGACCTGGCAGATGCTGGGGGTGGTAGTCCCTGCAGATCATTGCACTGTACACATCTGTCAGATGCTGGGGGTTGTAGTCCTTGCAGATCATTGCACTGTACACACAGACCTGGCAGACGCTGGGGGTGATGGTCCCTTACTGCAGATCATTGCACTGTACACACAGACCTGGCAGATGCTGGTGGTGGTAGTCCCTGCAGATCATTGCACTGTACACATAGACCTGGCAGATGCTGGGGGTGATGGTCCCTCCCTGCAGATCATTGCACTGATGCTGGGGGTGCTAGTCCCTGCAGATCATTGCACGGTACACACAGACCTGGCAGATGCTGGGGGTGGTAGTCCCTGCAGATCATTGCACTGTACACATAGACCTGGCAGATGCTGGGGGTGATGGTCCCTCCCTGCAGATCATTGCACTGATGCTGGGGGTGCTAGTCCCTGCAGATCATTGCACGGTACACACAGACCTGGCAGATGCTGGGGGTGCTAGTCCCTGCAGATCATTGCACGGTACACACAGACCTGGCAGATGCTGGGGGTGCTAGTCCCTGCAGATCATTGCACGGTACACACAGAACCTGGCAGATGCTGGGGGTGCTAGTCCCTGCAGATCATTGCACGGTACACACAGAACCTGGCAGATGCTGGGGGTGCTAGTCCCTGCAGATCATTGCACGGTACACACAGAACCTGGCAGATGCTGGGGGTGCTAGTCCCTGCAGATCATTGCACGGTACACACAGACCTGGCAGATGCTGGGGGTGCTAGTCCCTGCAGATCATTGCACGGTACACACAGACCTGGCAGATGCTGGGGGTGCTAGTCCCTGCAGATCATTGCACGGTACACACAGACCTGGCAGATGCTGGGGGTGCTAGTCCCTGCAGATCATTGCACGGTACACACAGACCTGGCAGATGCTGGGGGTGCTAGTCCCTGCAGATCATTGCACGGTACACACAGACCTGGCAGATGCTGGGGGTGCTAGTCCCTGCAGATCATTGCACGGTACACACAGACCTGGCAGATCATTGCACTGTACACACAGACCTGGCAGATGCTGGGGGTGATGGTCCCTTCCTGCAGATCATTGCACTGATGCTGGGGGTGATGGTTCCTTCCTGCAGATCATTGCACTGATGCTGGGGGTGGTAGTCCCTGCAGATCATTGCACTGTACACACAGACCTGGCAGATCATTGCACTGTACACACAGACCTGGCAGATGCTAGGGGTGGTAGTCCCTGCAGATCATTGCACTGTACACACAGACCTGGCAGATCATTGCACTGTACACACAGACCTGGCAGATGCTAGGGGTGATGGTTCCTGCCTGCAGATCATTGCACTGATTCTGGGGGTGATGGTTCCTTCCTGCAGATCATTGCACTGATGCTGGGGGTGGTAGTCCCTGCAGTTCATTGCACTGATGCTGGGGGTGCTAGTCCCTGCAGATCATTGCACGGTACACACAGACCTGGCAGATGCTGGGGGTGGTAGTCCCTGCAGATCATTGCACTGTACACATAGACCTGGCAGATGCTGGGGGTGATGGTCCCTCCCTGCAGATCATTGCACTGATGCTGGGGGTGCTAGTCCCTGCAGATCATTGCACGGTACACACAGACCTGGCAGATGCTGGGGGTGCTAGTCCCTGCAGATCATTGCACGGTACACACAGACCTGGCAGATGCTGGGGGTGCTAGTCCCTGCAGATCATTGCACGGTACACACAGAACCTGGCAGATGCTGGGGGTGCTAGTCCCTGCAGATCATTGCACGGTACACACAGAACCTGGCAGATGCTGGGGGTGCTAGTCCCTGCAGATCATTGCACGGTACACACAGACCTGGCAGATGCTGGGGGTGCTAGTCCCTGCAGATCATTGCACGGTACACACAGACCTGGCAGATGCTGGGGGTGCTAGTCCCTGCAGATCATTGCACGGTACACACAGACCTGGCAGATGCTGGGGGTGCTAGTCCCTGCAGATCATTGCACGGTACACACAGACCTGGCAGATGCTGGGGGTGCTAGTCCCTGCAGATCATTGCACGGTACACACAGACCTGGCAGATCATTGCACTGTACACACAGACCTGGCAGATGCTGGGGGTGATGGTCCCTTCCTGCAGATCATTGCACTGATGCTGGGGGTGATGGTTCCTTCCTGCAGATCATTGCACTGATGCTGGGGGTGGTAGTCCCTGCAGATCATTGCACTGTACACACAGACCTGGCAGATCATTGCACTGTACACACATACCTGGCAGATGCTAGGGGTGATGGTTCCTGCCTGCAGATCATTGCACTGATTCTGGGGGTGATGGTTCCTTCCTGCAGATCATTGCACTGATGCTGGGGGTGGTAGTCCCTGCAGTTCATTGCACTGATGCTGGGGGTGGTAGACCTTGTCTTACACACATAATGGGGTTAGTCACGTAAACAATCGCTCAGAATCCCTCTGACAACTCCTCCTGGCAGCGCAGGGTGACGGCGCCACACCTCCCATCAGCGGGAGACACCATTACACGGGGGGCGGGACCTCCCCCATCACCGGGGCCCCGGGTCCGGTCCCGGAGACAAGGCCTCAGGCCCCGCGGTCCCTCCCGGCTCAGGCCGCGGCCTCCCCTCCGCCCCCCACAGAGAAGAAAACAGAAGAGGAGGAAGATGGCTGCTGGGCCTGACGGAACAAAGCTGCGGCCTGGGCCCGTCCTCCCTCCCCGCCTCTCCCCGGGCCGGAGCCGTCCCCCCGGGAATACCGACCTGGTCTTGTGGGGCGCTCTGTGCTGCGGGTGCCGGGGTGGTGCCGGGGCGGCGGCGGCGGACGGGCGGTGCGCAGGATGGCGGCGGATACAAGGCGTCTCAGCTCCGGCTGCGCCTCTCTCCTCCGTCTCTCTCGCTCTGTGTTTTTTTTTTCTCTTCACTACAAACTCCTCCCCTTTACCGAGGTGTCAATCATCCAGCGAGCGCGCAGCGCCATCTGCCGTCCGGCCGCCGTACTACAGGGATACATGAGTGAGCGCACAGCAAACAGCGGCCTCTGCTGGCCGGCCGCCGTACTACAGGGATACATGACTTAGCGCACAGCAAGCAGCGGCCTCTGCCGTCCGGCCGCCGTACTACAGGGATACATGACTGAGCGCACAGCAAGCAGCGGCCTCTGCTGGCCGGCCGCCGTACTACAGGGATATATGACTGAGCGCACAGCAAGCAGCGGCCTCTGCTGGCCGGCCGCCGTACTACAGGGATACATGACTGAGCGCACAGCAAGCAGCGGCCTCTGCTGGCCGGCCGCCGTACTACAGGGATATATGACTGAGCGCACAGCAAGCAGCGGCCTCTGCTGGCCGGCCGCCGTACTACAGGGATACGAGTGAGCGCACAGAGAGCAGCGGCCTCTGCTGGTCCACCGCGGTACTACAGAGATATATGAGTGAGCGCAGAGCAAGCAGCGGCCTCTGCCGTCCGGCCGCCGTACTACAGGGATACATGACTGAGCGCACAGAGAGCAGCGGCCTCTGCTGGTCCACCGCGGTACTACAGAGATATATGAGTGAGCGCACAGCGGCCTCTGCCGGCCCCCGCAGAACTACAGGAATATATGAGTGAGCGCACAGCGGCCTCTGCCGGCCCCCCGCAGTACTACAGAGATATATGAGTGAGCGCACAGCGGCCTCTGCCGGCCCCCCCAGAACTACAGGAATATATGAGTGAGCGCACAGCGGCCTCTGCCGGCCCCCCGCAGTACTACAGAGATATATGAGTGAGCGCACAGCGGCCTCTGCAGGCCCCCCCAGAACTACAGGAATATATGAGTGAGCGCACAGCGGCCTCTGCCGGCCCCCCCAGAACTACAGGAATATATGAGTGAGCGCACAGCGGCCTCTGCAGGCCCCCCCAGAACTACAGGAATATATGAGTGAGCGCACAGCGGCCTCTGCCGGCCCCCCGCAGTACTACAGAGATATATGAGTGAGCGCACAGCGGCCTCTGCAGGCCCCCCCAGAACTACAGGAATATATGAGTGAGCGCACAGCGGCCTCTGCCGGCCCCCCGCAGTACTACAGGGATATATGAGTGAGCGCACAGCAGCCTCTGCCGGCCCCCGCAGTACTACAGGGCTATATGAGTGAGCGCACAGCAGCCTCTGCCGGCCCCCCGCAGTACTACAGGGATATATGAGTGAGCGCACAGCGGCCTCTGCCGGCCCCCCGCAGTACTACAGGGATATATGAGTGAGCGCACAGCGGCCTCTGCCGGCCCCCCACAGTACTACAGGGATATATGAGTGAGTACACAGCGGCCTCTGCCGGTCCCCCGCAGTACTACAGGGATATATGAGTGAGCGCACAGCGTCCACTGCCGGCCCCCGCAGTACTACAGGGATATATGAGTGAGTGCACAGCGTCCTCTGCCGTCCCCCCGCAGTACTACAGGGATATATGAGTGAGCACACAGCGGCCTCTGCCGTCCCCCCGCAGTACTACAGGGATATATGAGTGAGCACACAGCGGCCTCTGCCGTCCCCCCGCAGTACTACAGGGATATATGAGTGAGCGCACAGCGGCCTCTGCCGGCCCCACGCAGTACTACAGGGATATATGAGTGAGCGCAGAGCGGCCTCCGCCGGCCCCCCGCAGTACTACAGGGATATATGAGTGAGCGCACAGCAGCCTCTGCCGGCCCCCGCAGTACTACAGGGATATATGAGTGAGCGCACAGCGGCCTCTGCATGCCCCCCGCAGTACTACAGGGATATATGAGTGAGCGCACAGCGGCCTCTGCCGGCCCCCCGCAGTACTACAGGGATATATGAGTAAGCGCACAGCAGCCTCTGCCGGCCCCCCGCAGTACTACAGGGATATATGAGTGAGCGCACAGCGGCCTCTGCCGGCCCCCCGCAGTACTACAGGGATATATGAGTGAGCGCACAGCGGCCTCTGCCGCCCCCCCGCAGTACTACAGGGATATATGAGTGAGCGCACAGCGTCCTCTGCCGGCCCCCCGCAGTACTACAGGGATATATGAGTGAGCGCACAGCGGCAACTGCCGGCCCCCCGCAGTACTACAGGGATATATGAGTGAGCGCACAGCGTCCTCTGCCGGCCCCCCGCAGTACAGGGATATATGAGTGAGCGCACAGCGGCAACTGCCGGCCCCCCGCAGTACTACAGGGATATATGAGTGAGCGCACAGCGGCCTCTGCCGGCCCCCCACAGTACTACAGGGATATATGAGTGAGCGCACAGCGGCCTCTGCCGGCCCCCCGCAGTACTACAGGGATATATGAGTGAGCGCACAGCGGCCTCTGCCGGCCCCCCGCAGTACTACAGGGATATATAAGTGAGCGCACAGCGGCCTCTGCCGGACCCCCGCAGTACTACAGGGATATATGAGTGAGCGCACAGCGGCCTCTGCAGGCCCCCCGCAGTACTACAGGGATATATGAGTGAGCGCACAGCGGCCTCTGCCGGTCCCCCGCAGTACTACAGGGATATATGAGTGAGCGCACAGCGGCCTCTGCAGGCCCCCCGCAGTACTACAGTGATATACGAGTGAGCGCACAGCGGCCTCTGCCGGTCCCCCGCAGTACTACAGGGATATATGAGTGAGCGCACAGCGGCCTCTGCCGTCCCCCCGCAGTACTACAGGGATATATGAGTGAGCGCACAGCGGCCTCTGCCGGCCCCCCGCAGTACTACAGGGATATATGAGTGAGCGCAGAGCGGCCTCCGCCGGCCCCCCGCAGTACTACAGGGATATATGAGTGAGCGCACAGCAGCCTCTGCCGGCCCCCGCAGTACTACAGGGCTATATGAGTGAGCGCACAGCAGCCTCTGCCGGCCCCCCGCAGTACTACAGGGATATATGAGTGAGCGCACAGCGGCCTCTGCCGGCCCCCCGCAGTACTACAGGGATATATGAGTGAGCGCACAGCGGCCTCTGCCGGCCCCCCGCAGTACTACAGGGATATATGAGTGAGCGCACAGCGTCCTCTGCCGGCCCCCCGAAGTACTACAGGGATATATGAGTGAGCGCACAGCGGCAACTGCCGGCCCCCCGCAGTACTACAGGGATATATGAGTGAGCGCACAGCGTCCTCTGCCGGCCCCCCGCAGTACAGGGATATATGAGTGAGCGCACAGCGGCAACTGCCGGCCCCCCGCAGTACTACAGGGATATATGAGTGAGCGCACAGCGGCCTCTGCCGGCCCCCCACAGTACTACAGGGATATATGAGTGAGCGCACAGCGGCCTCTGCCGGCCCCCCGCAGTACTACAGGGATATATGAGTGAGCGCACAGCGGCCTCTGCCGGCCCCCCGCAGTACTACAGGGATATATAAGTGAGCGCACAGCGGCCTCTGCCGGACCCCCGCAGTACTACAGGGATATATGAGTGAGCGCACAGCGGCCTCTGCAGGCCCCCCGCAGTACTACAGGGATATATGAGTGAGCGCACAGCGGCCTCTGCCGGTCCCCCGCAGTACTACAGGGATATATGAGTGAGCGCACAGCGGCCTCTGCCGGCCCCCCGCAGTACTACAGGGATATATGAGTGAGCGCACAGCGGCCTCTGCAGGCCCCCCGCACTACTACAGGGATATATGAGTGAGCGCACAGCGGCCTCTGCCGTCCCCCCGCAGTACTACAGGGATATATGAGTGAGCGCACAGCGGCCTCTGCCGGCCCCCCGCAGTACTACAGGGATATATGAGTGAGCGCACAGCGTCCTCTGCCGGCCCCCCGCAGTACAGGGATATATGAGTGAGTGCACAGCGGTCTCTGCCGGCCCCCCGCAGTACTACAGGGATATATGAGTGAGCACACAGCGTCTTCTGCCGGCCCCCCGCAGTACTACAGGGATATATGAGTGAGCGCACAGCGGCCTCTGCCGGCCCCCCACAGTACTACAGGGATATATGAGTGAGCGCACAGCGGCCTCTGCCGGCCCCCCGCAGTACTACAGGGATATATAAGTGAGCGCACAGCGGCCTCTGCCGGCCCCCCGCAGTACTACAGGGATATATAAGTGAGCGCACAGCGGCCTCTGCCGGCCCCCCGCAGTACTACAGGGATATATGAGTGAGCGCACAGCGGCCTCTGCAGGCCCCCCGCAGTACTACAGTGATATACGAGTGAGCGCACAGCGGCCTCTGCTGGCCCCCCGCAGTACTACAGGGATATATGAGTGAGCGCACAGCGGCCTCTGCAGGCCCCCCGCAGTACTACAGGGATATATGAGTGAGCGCACAGCGGCCTCTGCCGGCCCCCCGCACTACTACAGGGATATATGAGTGAGCGCACAGCGGCCTCTGCCGGCCCCCCGCAGTACTACAGGGATATGAGTGAGCACACAGCGGCCTCTGCCGGCCCCCCACAGTCCTACAGGGATATATGAGTGACCACACAGCGGCCTCTGCCGGCCCCCCCGCAGTACTACAGGGATATATGAGTGACCACACAGCGGCCTCTGCCGGCCCCCCGCAGTACTACAGGGATATATGAGTGAGCGCACAGCGGCCTCCGCCGGACCCCCGCAGTACTACAGGGATATATGAGTGAGCGCACAGCGGCCTCTGCCGGCCCCCCGCAGTGCTACAGGGATATATGAGTGAGCACACAGCGGCCTCCGCCGGCCCCCCGCAGTACTACAGGGATATATGAGTGAGCACACAGCGGCCTCTGCCGGCCCCCCACAGTACTACAGGGATATATGAGTGAGCGCACAGCGTCCTCTGCCGGCCCCCCACAGTACTACAGGGATATATGAGTGAGCACACAGCGGCCTCTGCCGGCCCCCCGCAGTACTACAGGGATATATGAGTGAGCGCAGAGCGGCCTCCGCCGGACCCCCGCAGTACTACAGGGATATATGAGTGAGCGCACAGCGGCCTCTGCCGGCCCCCGCAGTATTACAGGGATATATGAGTGAGCGCACAGCGGCCTCTGCCGGCCCCCCGCATTTCTACAGGGATATATGAGTGAGCGCACAGCGGCCTCTGCCGGCCCCCCGCAGTACTACAGGGATATATGAGTGAGCACACAGCGGCCTCTGCCGGCCCCCCGCAGTACTACAGGGATATATGAGTGAGCGCACAGCTGCCTCTGCCGGCCCCCCGCAGTATTACAGGGATATATGAGTGAGCGCACAGCGGCCTCTGCCGGCCCCCCGCATTTCTACAGGGATATATGAGTGAGCACACAGCGGCCTCTGCCGGCCCCCCGCAGTACTACAGGGATATATGAGTGAGCACACAGCGGCCTCTGCCGGCACCCCGCAGTACTACAGGGATATATGAGTGAGCGCACAGCTGCCTCTGCCGGCCCCCCGCAGTATTACAGGGATAAATGAGTGAGCGCACAGCGGCCTCTGCCGGCCCCCCGCATTTCTACAGGGATATATGAGTGAGCGCACAGCGGCCTCTGCCGGCCCCCCGCAGTACTACAGGGATATATGAGTGAGCACACAGCGGCCTCTGCCGGCCCCCGCAGTACTACAGGGATATATGAGTGAGCGCACAGCGGCCTCTGCCGGTCCCCCGCAGTACTACAGGGATATATGAGTGAGCGCACAGCGGCCTCTGCCGGCCCCCGCAGTACTACAGGAATATATGAGTGAGCGCATAGCGGCCTCTGCCGGCCCCCCACAGTACTACAGGGATATATGAGTGAGCACACAGCGGCCTCTGCCGGCCCCCCGCAGTACTACAGGGATATATGAGTGAGCGCACAGCGGCAACTGCCGGCCCCCCGCAGTACTACAGGGATATATGAGTGAGCGCACAGCGGCCTCTGCCGGCCCCCCACAGTACTACAGGGATATATGAGTGAGCGCACAGCGGCCTCTGCCGGCCCCCCGCAGTACTACAGGGATATATGAGTGAGCGCACAGCGGCCTCTGCCGGCCCCCCGCAGTACTACAGGGATATATAAGTGAGCGCACAGCGGCCTCTGCCGGCCCCCCGCAGTACTACAGGGATATATGAGTGAGCGCACAGCGGCCTCTGCAGGCCCCCCGCAGTACTACAGTGATATACGAGTGAGCGCACAGCGGCCTCTGCTGGCCCCCCGCAGTACTACAGGGATATATGAGTGAGCGCACAGCGGCCTCTGCAGGCCCCCCGCAGTACTACAGGGATATATGAGTGAGCGCACAGCGGCCTCTGCCGGCCCCCCGCACTACTACAGGGATATATGAGTGAGCGCACAGCGGCCTCTGCCGGCCCCCCGCAGTACTACAGGGATATGAGTGAGCACACAGCGGCCTCTGCCGGCCCCCCACAGTCCTACAGGGATATATGAGTGACCACACAGCGGCCTCTGCCGGCCCCCCCGCAGTACTACAGGGATATATGAGTGACCACACAGCGGCCTCTGCCGGCCCCCCGCAGTACTACAGGGATATATGAGTGAGCGCACAGCGGCCTCCGCCGGACCCCCGCAGTACTACAGGGATATATGAGTGAGCGCACAGCGGCCTCTGCCGGCCCCCCGCAGTGCTACAGGGATATATGAGTGAGCACACAGCGGCCTCCGCCGGCCCCCCGCAGTACTACAGGGATATATGAGTGAGCACACAGCGGCCTCTGCCGGCCCCCCACAGTACTACAGGGATATATGAGTGAGCGCACAGCGTCCTCTGCCGGCCCCCCACAGTACTACAGGGATATATGAGTGAGCACACAGCGGCCTCTGCCGGCCCCCCGCAGTACTACAGGGATATATGAGTGAGCGCAGAGCGGCCTCCGCCGGACCCCCGCAGTACTACAGGGATATATGAGTGAGCGCACAGCGGCCTCTGCCGGCCCCCGCAGTATTACAGGGATATATGAGTGAGCGCACAGCGGCCTCTGCCGGCCCCCCGCATTTCTACAGGGATATATGAGTGAGCGCACAGCGGCCTCTGCCGGCCCCCCGCAGTACTACAGGGATATATGAGTGAGCACACAGCGGCCTCTGCCGGCCCCCCGCAGTACTACAGGGATATATGAGTGAGCGCACAGCTGCCTCTGCCGGCCCCCCGCAGTATTACAGGGATATATGAGTGAGCGCACAGCGGCCTCTGCCGGCCCCCCGCATTTCTACAGGGATATATGAGTGAGCACACAGCGGCCTCTGCCGGCCCCCCGCAGTACTACAGGGATATATGAGTGAGCACACAGCGGCCTCTGCCGGCCCCCCGCAGTACTACAGGGATATATGAGTGAGCGCACAGCTGCCTCTGCCGGCCCCCCGCAGTACTACAGGGATATATGAGTGAGCGCACAGCGGCCTCTGCCGGCCCCCCGCAGTACTACAGGGATATATGAGTAAGCGCACAGCGGCCTCTGCCGGCCCCCGCAGTACTACAGGAATATATGAGTGAGCGCACAGCGGCCTCTGCCGGCCCCCCACAGTACTACAGGGATATATGAGTGAGCACACAGCGGCCTCTGCCGGCCCCCCGCAGTACTACAGGGATATATGAGTGAGCGCACAGCGGCAACTGCCGGCCCCCCGCAGTACTACAGGGATATATGAGTGAGCGCACAGCGGCCTCTGCCGGCCCCCCACAGTACTACAGGGATATATGAGTGAGCGCACAGCGGCCTCTGCCGGCCCCCCGCAGTACTACAGGGATATATGAGTGAGCGCACAGCGGCCTCTGCCGGCCCCCCGCAGTACTACAGGGATATATAAGTGAGCGCACAGCGGCCTCTGCCGGACCCCCGCAGTACTACAGGGATATATGAGTGAGCGCACAGCGGCCTCTGCAGGCCCCCCGCAGTACTACAGGGATATATGAGTGAGCGCACAGCGGCCTCTGCCGGTCCCCCGCAGTACTACAGGGATATATGAGTGAGCGCACAGCGGCCTCTGCAGGCCCCCCGCACTACTACAGGGATATATGAGTGAGCGCACAGCGGCCTCTGCCGTCCCCCCGCAGTACTACAGGGATATATGAGTGAGCGCACAGCGGCCTCTGCCGGCCCCCCGCAGTACTACAGGGATATATGAGTGAGCGCACAGCGTCCTCTGCCGGCCCCCCGCAGTACAGGGATATATGAGTGAGTGCACAGCGGTCTCTGACGGCCCCCCGCAGTACTACAGGGATATATGAGTGAGCACACAGCGTCTTCTGCCGGCCCCCCGCATTTCTACAGGGATATATGAGTGAGCGCACAGCGGCCTCTGCCGGCCCCCCGCAGTACTACAGGGATATATGAGTGAGCACACAGCGGCCTCTGCCGGCCCCCCGCAGTACTACAGGGATATATGAGTGAGCGCACAGCTGCCTCTGCCGGCCCCCCGCAGTATTACAGGGATATATGAGTGAGCGCACAGCGGCCTCTGCCGGCCCCCCGCATTTCTACAGGGATATATGAGTGAGCACACAGCGGCCTCTGCCGGCCCCCCCGCAGTACTACAGGGATATATGAGTGAGCACACAGCGGCCTCTGCCGGCCCCCCGCAGTACTACAGGGATATATGAGTGAGCGCACAGCTGCCTCTGCCGGCCCCCCGCAGTACTACAGGGATATATGAGTGAGCGCACAGCGGCCTCTGCCGGCCCCCCGCAGTACTACAGGGATATATGAGTAAGCGCACAGCGGCCTCTGCCGGCCCCCGCAGTACTACAGGAATATATGAGTGAGCGCACAGCGGCCTCTGCCGGCCCCCCACAGTACTACAGGGATATATGAGTGAGCACACAGCGGCCTCTGCCGGCCCCCCGCAGTACTACAGGGATATATGAGTGAGCGCACAGCGGCAACTGCCGGCCCCCCGCAGTACTACAGGGATATATGAGTGAGCGCACAGCGGCCTCTGCCGGCCCCCCACAGTACTACAGGGATATATGAGTGAGCGCACAGCGGCCTCTGCCGGCCCCCCGCAGTACTACAGGGATATATGAGTGAGCGCACAGCGGCCTCTGCCGGCCCCCCGCAGTACTACAGGGATATATAAGTGAGCGCACAGCGGCCTCTGCCGGACCCCCGCAGTACTACAGGGATATATGAGTGAGCGCACAGCGGCCTCTGCAGGCCCCCCGCAGTACTACAGGGATATATGAGTGAGCGCACAGCGGCCTCTGCCGGTCCCCCGCAGTACTACAGGGATATATGAGTGAGCGCACAGCGGCCTCTGCAGGCCCCCCGCACTACTACAGGGATATATGAGTGAGCGCACAGCGGCCTCTGCCGTCCCCCCGCAGTACTACAGGGATATATGAGTGAGCGCACAGCGGCCTCTGCCGGCCCCCCGCAGTACTACAGGGATATATGAGTGAGCGCACAGCGTCCTCTGCCGGCCCCCCGCAGTACAGGGATATATGAGTGAGTGCACAGCGGTCTCTGACGGCCCCCCGCAGTACTACAGGGATATATGAGTGAGCACACAGCGTCTTCTGCCGGCCCCCCGCAGTACTACAGGGATATATGAGTGAGCGCACAGCGGCCTCTGCCGGCCCCCCACAGTACTACAGGGATATATGAGTGAGCGCACAGCGGCCTCTGCCGGCCCCCCGCAGTACTACAGGGATATATAAGTGAGCGCACAGCGGCCTCTGCCGGCCCCCCGCAGTACTACAGGGATATATGAGTGAGCGCACAGCGGCCTCTGCAGGCCCCCCGCAGTACTACAGTGATATACGAGTGAGCGCACAGCGGCCTCTGCTGGCCCCCCGCAGTACTACAGGGATATATGAGTGAGCGCACAGCGGCCTCTGCCGGCCCCCCGCACTACTACAGGGATATATGAGTGAGCGCACAGCGGCCTCTGCCGGCCCCCCGCAGTACTACAGGGATATGAGTGAGCACACAGCGGCCTCTGCCGGCCCCCCACAGTCCTACAGGGATATATGAGTGACCACACAGCGGCCTCTGCCGGCCCCCCCGCAGTACTACAGGGATATATGAGTGAGCGCACAGCGGCCTCCGCCGGACCCCCGCAGTACTACAGGGATATATGAGTGAGCGCACAGCGGCCTCTGCCGGCCCCCCGCAGTGCTACAGGGATATATGAGTGAGCACACAGCGGCCTCCGCCGGCCCCCCGCAGTACTACAGGGATATATGAGTGAGCACACAGCGGCCTCTGCCGGCCCCCCACAGTACTACAGGGATATATGAGTGAGCGCACAGCGTCCTCTGCCGGCCCCCCACAGTACTACAGGGATATATGAGTGAGCGCACAGCGGCCTCTGCCGGCCCCCGCAGTACTACAGGGATATATGAGTGAGCGCAGAGCGGCCTCCGCCGGACCCCCGCAGTACTACAGGGATATATGAGTGAGCGCACAGCGGCCTCTGCCGGCCCCCCGCAGTACTACAGGGATATATGAGTGAGCACACAGCGGCCTCTGCCGGCCCCCCGCAGTACTACAGGGATATATGAGTGAGCGCACAGCTGCCTCTGCCGGCCCCCCGCAGTATTACAGGGATATATGAGTGAGCGCACAGCGGCCTCTGCCGGCCCCCCGCATTTCTACAGGGATATATGAGTGAGCACACAGCGGCCTCTGCCGGCCCCCCGCAGTACTACAGGGATATATGAGTGAGCGCACAGCTGCCTCTGCCGGCCCCCCACAGTACTACAGGGATATATGAGTGAGCACACAGCGGCCTCTGCCGTCCCCCCGCAGTATTACAGGGATAAATGAGTGAGCGCACAGCGGCCTCTGCCGGCCCCCCGCATTTCTACAGGGATATATGAGTGAGCGCACAGCGGCCTCTGCCGGCCCCCCGCAGTACTACAGGGATATATGAGTGAGCACACAGCGGCCTCTGCCGGCCCCCGCAGTACTACAGGGATATATGAGTGAGCGCACAGCGGCCTCTGCCGGTCCCCCGCAGTACTACAGGGATATATGAGTGAGCTCACAGCGGCCTCTGCCGGCCCCCCGCAGTACTACAGGGATATATGAGTAAGCGCACAGCGGCCTCTGCCGGCCCCCCGCAGTACTACAGGGATATATGAGTAAGCGCACAGCGGCCTCTGCCGGCCCCCCGCAGTACTACAGGGATATATGAGTGAGCACACAGCGTCCTCTGCTGGACCCCCGCAGTACTACAGGGATATATGAGTGAGCACACAGCGTCCTCTGCCAGCCCCCCGCAGTACTACAGGGATATATGAGTGAGCGCACAGCTGCCTCTGCCGGCCCCCCGCAGTACTACAGGGATATATGAGTGAGCGCACAGCGGCCTCTGCCGGCCCCCGCAGTACTACAGGGATATATGAGTGAGCGCACAGCGGCCTCTGCCGGCCCCCCACAGTACTACAGGGATATATGAGTGAGCACACAGCGGCCTCTGCCGGCCCCCCGCAGTACTACAGGGATATATGAGTGAGCGCACAGCGGCCTCTGCCGGCCCCCCGCAGTACTACAGGGATATATGAGTGAGCGCACAGCGGCCTCTGCCGGCCCCCCGCAGTACTACAGGGATATATGAGTGAGCGCACAGCGGCCTCTGCCGGCCCCCCGCAGTACTACAGGGATATATGAGTGAGCGCACAGCGTCCTCTGCCGGCCCCCCGCAGTACTACAGGGATATATGAGTGAGCACACAGCGGCCTCTGCCGGCCCCCCGCAGTACTACAGGGATATATGAGTGAGCGCACAGCGGCCTCTGCCGGCCCCCCGCAGTACTACAGGGATATATGAGTGAGCGCACAGCGGCCTCCGCCGGCCCCCCGCAGTACTACAGGGATATATGAGTGAGCGCACAGCGGCCTCTGCCGGCCCCCCGCAGTACTACAGGGATATATGAGTGAGCGCACAGCGTCCTCTGCCGGCCCCCCGCAGTACAGGGATATTTGAGTGAGCGCACAGCGGCCTCTGCCGGCCCCCCGCAGTACTACAGGGATATATGAGTGAGCGCACAGTGTTCTCTGCCGGCCCCCCACAGTACTACAGGGATATATGAGTGACCACACAGCGGCCTCTGCCGGCCCCCCGCAGAACTACAGGGATATATGAGTGAGCGCACAGCGGCCTCTGCCGGCCCCCCGCAGTACAGGGATATATGAGTGAGCGCACAGCGGCCTCTGCCGACCCCCCGCAGTACTACAGGGATATATGAGTGAGCACACAGCGGCCTCTGCCGGCCCCCCGCAGTGCTACAGGGATATATGAGTGAGCACACAGCGGCTTCTGCCGGCCCCCGCAGTACTACAGGGATATATGAGTGAGCGCACAGCGTCCTCTGCAGGCCCCCCGCAGTACTCAGGGATATATGAGTGAGCGCACAGCGGCCTCTGCCGGCCCCCCACAGTACTACAGGGATATATGAGTGAGCACACAGCGGCCTCTGCCGGCCCCCCGCAGTACTACAGGGATATATGAGTGAGCGCACAGCGGCCTCTGCCGGCCCCCCACAGTACTACAGGGATATATGAGTGAGCACACAGCGGCCTCTGCCGGCCCCCCGCAGTACTACAGGGATATATGAGTGAGCGCACAGCGTCCTCTGCCGGCCCCCCGCAGTACTACAGGGATATATGAGTGAGCGCACAGCAGCCTCTGCCGGCCCCTCGCAGTACTACAGGAATATATGAGTGAGCGCACAGCGGCCTCTGCAGGCCCCCCGCAGTACTACAGGGATATATGAGTGAGCGCACAGCGGCCTCTGCCGGCCCCCGCACTACTACAGGGATATATGAGTGACCGCACAGCGGCCTCTGCCGGTCTCCGACGGTACTACAGGAATATATGAGTGAGCGCACAGCGGCCTCTGCCGGCCCCCGCAGTACTACAGGGATATATGAGTGAGCGCACAGCGGCCTCTGCCGGCCTCCGCAGTACTACAGGGATATATGAGTGAGCGCACAGCGGCCTCTGCCGGCCCCCGCAGTACTACAGGGATATATGAGTGAGCGCACAGCGGCCTCTGCCGGCCCCCCGCAGTACTACAGGGTTATATGAGTGAGTGCACAGCGTCCTCTGCTGGACCCCCGCAGTCCTACAGGGATATATGAGTGAGCGCACAGCGGCCTCTGCCGGCCCCCCGCAGTACTACAGGGATATATGAGTGAGCGCACAGCGGCCTCTGCCGGCCCCCCGCAGTACTACAGAGATATATGAGTCAGCGCACAGCAGCCTCTGCCGGCCCCCCGCACTACTACAGGGATATATGAGTGACCGCACAGCGGCCTCTGCCGGCCTCCGGCGGTACTACAGGAATATATGAGTGAGCGCACAGCGGCCTCTGCCGGCCCCCGCAGTACTACAGGGATATATGAGTGAGCGCACAGCGGCCTCTGCCGGCCCCCGCAGTACTACAGGGATATATGAGTGAGCGCACAGCGGCCTCTGCCGGCCCCCCGCAGTACTACAGGGTTATATGAGTGAGCGCACAGCGTCCTCTGCTGGACCCCCGCAGTCCTACAGGGATAGATGAGTGAGCGCACAGCGGCCTCTGCCGTCCCCCCGCAGTACTACAGGGATATATGAGTGAGCGCACAGCGGCCTCTGCCGGCCCCCGCAGTACTACAGGGATATATGAGTGAGCGCACAGCGGCCTCTGCCAGCCCCCCGCAGTACTACAGGGATATATGAGTGAGCGCACTGCGGCCTCTGCAGGCCCCCCGCAGTACTACAGGGATATATGAGTGAGCACACAGCGTCCTCTGCCGGCCCCCCGCAGTACTACAGGGATATATGAGTGAGCGCACAGCGGCCTCTGCCGGCCCCCCGCAGTACTACAGGGATATATGAGTGAGCGCACAGCGGCCTCTGACGGCCCCCCACAGTACTACAGGGATATATGAGTGAGCGCACAGCGGCCTCTGCCGGCCTCCCACAGTACTACAGGGATATATGAGTGAGCGCACAGCGGCCTCTGCCGGCCCCCCGCAGTACAGGGATATATGAGTGAGCGCACAGCGGCCTCTGCCGGCCCCCCGCAGTACAGGGATATATGAGTGAGCGCACAGCGGCCTCTGCCGGCCCCCCACAGTACTACAGGGATATATGAGTGAGCGCACAGCGGCCTCTGCCGGCCCCCCACAGTACTACAGGGATATATGAGTGAGCGCACAGCGGCCTCTGCCGGCCCCCCACAGTACTACAGGGATATATGAGTGAGCGCACAGCGTCCTCTGCCGGCCTCCGGCGGTACTACAGAGATATATGAGTGAGCGCACAGCGGCCTCTGCCGGCCCCCCACAGTACTACAGGGATATATGAGTGAGCGCACAGCGTCCTCTGCCGGCCTCCGGCGGTACTACAGAGATATATGAGTGAGCGCACAGCGGCCTCTGCCGGCCCCCCACAGTACTACAGGGATATATGAGTGAGCGCACAGCGGCCTCTGCCGGCCTCCGGCGGTACTACAGGGATATATGAGTGAGCGCACAGCGGCCTCTGCCGGCCCCCGCAGTACTACAGGGATATATGAGTGAGCGCACAGCGGCCTCTGCCGGCCTCCGGCGGTACTACAGGAATATATGAGTGAGCGCACAGCGGCCTCTGCCGGCCTCCGGCGGTACTACAGGGATATATGAGTGAGCGCACAGCGGCCTCTGCCGGCCTCCGGCGGTACTACAGGGATATATGAGTGAGCGCACAGCGGCCTCTGCCGGCCCCCGCAGTACTACAGGGATATATGAGTGAGCGCACAGCGGCCTCTGCCGGCCCCCCGCAGTACTACAGGGATATATGAGTGAGCGCACAGCGGCCTCTGCCGGCCTCCGGCGGTACTACAGGAATATATGAGTGAGCGCACAGCGGCCTCTGCCGGCCTCCGGCGGTACTACAGGAATATATGAGTGAGCGCACAGCGTCCTCTGCCGGCCTCCGGCGGTACTACAGAGATATATGAGTGAGCGCACAGCGGCCTCTGCCGGCCTCCGGCGGTACTACAGGGATATATGAGTGAGCGCACAGCGGCCTCTGCCGGCCTCCGGCGGTACTACAGCAACACAGGGAACAGGGCTGCCGCTAGGAATTTCAGGGCCCCTGACTGGCATAATTTTGGGGCCCCCTTGAGACTCCACCCCAGCTCCGCCTCCACCCCTCACACCGTCCACAGTCCCACCGCCAATCTTGGAAAAACTCCTTCTCTGCACCAAATTCTCCCCAATCGCACATTAAGGCCAAAAACCTTCAAATACGTATACAAGATGATCGAAATGCAGCTTATCCGACGATGCTGATTTCGTAAAGATACCTCCACTGTTGTTTCTTTGGATCAACGCTTTCTCGTCTTGCCAAAAGGCTAGGCGAAGGGATACCGTTGGGGAGGAAAGGGGCACAGCGTACTCAGTGCAGTAACGCTGACACCAACAACTTGTAAACCAAAGTTCTGGGCACCGCTGCAGCAGGGAGGGAGCACGCCTGGATCCCGTGCCCGATGGTGTTGCTTGTTAGCCTGTGACCTTTTACTTGGCACTTTCTTTACTGATTGGACCCTGTAGTGTGGAACTAGTCGGGTCCCGCTCACCCGTATGGCTAACGGAGTGAGCTTGCTCTCAGGGTTCACGCTTGGGATTTTCTGGACTGTGTATTAGGAAAGTCCTATCCCCCTCGTTGCGCTAGTACCCTGATTTTGGAGCGGGTGGAGAACGAATCTTGAAGACTCCGTTCTCCTCGGGTGAATTACCAGGACGCTTGAAGATACTTCCCGGTCTAGGGTCCACGTACCCCGTCGTTCCCTGGCCCCTGCCCGGAGATGACACAAGGCCGCCGGGTGCCCTCCTCGGCAGTTCCGTGCCCCTTGTCACGATCCCCTGCGACCGGGGTTCCAGCTCCTACCAGGCCCAGACCAACGTCTGCCACCTAGTATTCTCAAGGAACCCAGCTCCTGACCTCCTCCAACCGTCTTGCGACCTCTCCTCACAAGAATCACCACTCAACTGACTACTCCTGACACTCCTGACCCTCCCAACCAACCCCTATTCCCTTCAGGCTACCCAATGGCGTGTCTGGTGGGTGTGGTGCAGAGTGTTCCTAGGATTTAACCAAGGAGGATGCGGATACAGTGCAGGAGGGCAGATTGCACAATACCCTGTGACAACCTGATAGGCCGGGGCGTCACATAATCTGAAGACGTCTTTGATCATGTCTATTACCTGTCTTTCAGTTTGCCTGTTCTGGGCTTGCAGGTGTTCTGGCCATCGCCCAGGATCACTGTAGTCGCAAATTTCGTTTTCATATTCGGCAAAATCATCAACATTATCATTTGCCTCTCCTAGTCCCAGCCCCGCTGCTAGTCCCAGCCCCGCTGCTAGTCCCAGTCCCGCTGCTAGTCCCAGCCCCGCTGCTAGTCCCAGCCCCGCTTCTAGTCCCAGCCCCGCTGCTAGTCCCAGCCACGCTGCTAGTCCCAGCCCCGCTTCTAGTCCCAGCCCCGCTGCTAGTCCCAGCCCCGCTTCTAGTCCCAGCCCCGCTTCTAGTCCCAGCCCCGCTGCTAGTCCCAGCCCCGCTTCTAGTCCCAGCCCTGCTTCTAGTCCCAGCCCCGCTGCTAGTCCCAGCCCCGCTGCTAGTCCCAGCCCCGCTTCTAGTCCCAGCCCTGCTTCTAGTCCCAGCCCCGCTGCTAGTCTCAGCCCCGCTGCTAGTCCCAGCCCCGCTTCTAGTCCCAGCCCCGCTGCTAGTCCTGCTGACTCCACCTCAGTTCAAGTTGCAGATGTGTCGTTTCTAGATCCGATGGTTGCACAGCCGTGTTCTTCGTCTGCGGGCCGCAGATCTTCATGTGGCAATTCCTCGCGGGATGATGATGGAGAGGAAACATCTTCCGGTTCAGAAGATGCATTAGGTTTAGGAGCATCACTTTGTTTAAAAAATTTGGCAATTACATTTTTGCTCTTCAGTTCTTTTTCCCGTTTCTCCCTCTGTTTCTTTTCACGACGCTTTTGAGAACTAGACTTGTATCAATTCATTATGTTCTATTTGGATCTATTGGCAAATAATGATAATTTTATTATTCAAACGTACGGACAAGAATGCACCCCATAGTCCTCCATATAGTATAATAAACCCCATAGTCCCCCATATAGTATAATGCACCCCATAGTCCCCCATATAGTATAATGCAGCCCTCATAGACCCCCATATAGTATAATGCACCACCATATAGTATGATGCACTGGCATAGTCCCCCATATAGTATAATGCACCCCCATATAGTATGATGCACTGGCATAGTCCCCCATATTGTATAATGTACTCGCATAGTCCCCCATATAGTATGATGCACCCCCATACTAGTCCTCCATATAGTAGAATGCACCCCATATAGTATAATTCTCAGTGCTCTAATTATACTCCAGCCTCATACATAGCACTCTATACAGTGTAGTGCAGTCTTATATTGCCCGAGCCCCCCTTAGGCCACCTTGCACTCATTGAATAAAACAATAAACAAGTTATTCACCTCTTGGCATGGTAAGATTCCTACAAATGGGTCCGGTCCCTGATGTGTGAGACTCCTGCCTGCAGCGTGGTGACGTCACTACGCTGAGCTGCCACAGTACAGGGGACACAGCCAGGAGAATGAGGAAGGAGTCCGCACCGGATAGTGTCGCGCTGACTCTTTCCTCATTGCAGGGAGGGGATGGTCAGCCGCGGTCGCGACGCAAGGGACGGCGGGCCCGTGTACGGGCCCCGGGCCTCGTCGCACTGAGTGGCGGCGACGACCCCTGCTGCGACCGCGGTAGTTACGCAGCTCCCCTAGTTTGCAAGCCAATAAATGAAGTGCGAAGGGGCCCCCTTGTGTTGGGGCCCCGGAGAAGAGTCCTGTTTGTCCCCCCCCTGGTGGCGGCCCTGCAGGGAAGAGAGCACAGTGAACAGTGGCGTATGCCAACCACCGCGGTACTCCAGGGATAGATGAGTGAGAACACAGCGAGGAGCGCCCTCTGCCGGCCCACGGTGGTACTATGGTAGTACAATGATAGATAACTGAGAAAAAAGCGAGCAGCGCCCTATACAGGCCCCCGGCAGTACTACAACAAAACAGAAGAGAGCGCACAGTAAGCAACGGTGTCTGCCGGTAGAGACAAAAAGATAGAAAGAGGAGAACCGGAGAGAGAGAAAAAGACAGAAAGAGGAGAACCGGAGAGAGAGAGAGACAGAAAGAGGAGAACCGGAGAGAGAAAGAGGAGTACCGGAGAGAGAGAAAGAGACAGAAAGAGGAGAACCGGAGAGAGAGAAAGAGACAGAAAGAGGAGAACCAGAGAGAGAGAAAGAGAGAGAAAGAGAAGAATCAGAGAAAGAAAGAGACAGAAAGAGAAGAACCGGAGAGAGAAAGAGACAGAAAAAGGAGAACCGGAGAGAGAAAGAGACAGAAAGAGAAGAATCGGAGAAAGAAAGAGACATAAAGAGGAGAACCGGAGAGAGAAAGAGACAGAAAGAGAAGAACCGGAGAGAGAAAGAGACAGAAAGAGGAGAACCGGAGAAAGAAAGAGACAGAAAGAGAAGAATCGGAGAGAGAAAGAGACAGAAAAAGGAGAAGCAGAGAGAGAAAGAGACAGAAAGAGAAGAACCGGAGAGAGAAAGAGACAGAAAAAGGAGAACCGGAGAAAGAAAGAGACATAAAGAGGAGAACCGGAGAGAGAAAGAGACAGAAAGAGAAGAACCGGAGAGAGAAAGAGACATAAAGAGGAGAACCGGAGAGAGAAAAAGACAGAAAGAGAAGAACCGGAGAGAGAAAGAGACAGAAAGAGAAGAACCGGAGGGAGAAAGAGACAGAAAAAGGAGAACCGGAGAAAGAAGAGACAGAAAGAGAAGAACCGGAGAGAGAAAGAGACAGAAAGAGGAGAAGCAGAGAGAGAGAAAGAGACAGAAAGAGAAGAACCGGAGAAAGAAAGAGACATAAAGAGGAGAACCGGAGCGAGAAAGAGACAGAAAGAGGAGAACCGGAGAGAGAGAAAGAGAGAGAAAGAGAGAGAAAGAGGAGAACCGGAGAGAGAAAGAGACAGAAAAAGGAGAAGCAGAGATAGAGAAAGAGACAGAAAGAGAAGAACCGGAGAAAGAAAGAGACATTAAGAGGAGAACCGGAGAGAGAAAGAGACAGAAAGAGAAGAACCGGAGAGAGAAAGAGACAGAAAGAGGAGAACCGGAGAGAGAAAGAGACAGAAAGAGAAGAACCGGAGAAAGAAAGAGACATAAAGAGGAGAACCGGAGAGAGAAAGAGACAGAAAGAGAAGAACCGGAGAGAGAAAGAGACATAAAGAGGAGAACCGGAGAGAGAAAGAGACAGAAAGAGAAGAACCGGAGAAAGAAAGAGACAGAAAGAGGAGAACCGGAGAGAAAAAGAGATAGAAAGAGAAGAACCGGAGAAAGAAAGAGACATAAAGAGGAGAACCGGAGAGAGAAAGAGACAGAAAAAGGAGAACCGGAGAAAGAAAGAGACATAAAGAGGAGAACCGGAGAGAGAAAGAGACAGAAAGAGAAGAACCGGAGAGAGAAAGAGACATAAAGAGGAGAACCGGAGAGAGAAAGAGACAGAAAGAGAAGAACCGGAGAAAGAAAGAGACATAAAGAGGAGAACCGGAGAGAGAAAGAGACAGAAAGAGAAGAACCGGAGAAAGAAAGAGACAGAAAGAGAAGAACCGGAGAGAGAAAGAGACAGAAAGAGGAGAACCGGAGAGAGAAAGAGACAGAAAGAGAAGAACCGGAGAAAGAAAGAGACATAAAGAGGAGAACCGGAGAGAGAAAGAGACAGAAAGAGAAGAACCGGAGAGAGAAAGAGACATAAAGAGGAGAACCGGAGAGAGAAAGAGACAGAAAGAGAAGAACCGGAGAAAGAAAGAGACATAAAGAGGCGAACCTGAGAGAGAAAGAGACAGAAAGAGAAGAACCGGAGAAAGAAAGAGACATAAAGAGGAGAACCGGAGAGAGAAAGAGACAGAAAGAGGAGAACCGGAGAAAGAAAGAGACAGAAAGAGGAGAACTGGAGAGAGAAAGAGACAGAAAGAGGAGAACCGGAAAAAGAAAGAGACAGAAAGAGGAGAACCGGAGAGAGAAAGAGACAGAAAGAGGAGAACCGGAGAGAGAAAGAGACAGAAAGAGAAGAACCGGAGAAAGAAAGAGACATAAAGAGGAGAACCGGAGAGAGAAAGAGACAGAAAGAGAAGAACCGGAGAGAGAAAGAGACAGAAAGAGGAGAACCGGAGAGAGAAAGAGACAGAAAGAGGAGAACTGGAGAAAGAAAGAGACAGAAAGAGAAGAACCGGAGAAAGAAAGAGACAGAAAGAGGAGAACCGGAGAAAGAAAGAGACAGAAAGAGGAGAACCGAAGAGAGAAAGAGACAGAAAGAGGAGAACTGGAGAGAGAAAGAGACAGAAAGAGAAGAACCAGAGAGAGAAAGAGACAGAAAGAGGAGAACCGGAGAGAGAAAGAGACAGAAAGAGAAGAACCGGAGAAAGAAAGAGACATAAAGAGGAGAACCGGAGAGAGAAAGAGACAGAAAGAAAAGAACCGGAGAGAGAAAGAGACAGAAAGAGGAGAACCGGAGAAAGAAAGAGACAGAAAGAGGAGAACTGGAGAGAGAAAGAGACAGAAAGAGGAGAACCGGAGAGAGAAAGAGACAGAAAGAGAAGAAACGGAGAGAGAAAGAGACAGAAAGAGGAGAAGCAGAGAGAGAGAAAGAGACAGAAAGAGAAGAACCGGAGAGAGAAAGAGACAGAAAAAGGAGAAGCAGAGAGAGAGAAAGAGACAGAAAGAGAAGAACCGGAGAAAGAAAGAGACAGAAAAAGGAGAAGCAGAGAGAGAGAAAGAGACAGAAAGAGGAGAACCGGAAAAAGAAAGAGACAGAAAGAGGAGAACTGGAGAAAGAAAGAGACAGAAAGAGGAGAACCGGAGAGAGAAAGAGACAGAAAGAGGAGAACCGGAGAGAGAAAGAGACAGAAAGAGGAGAACCGGAGAGAGAAAGAGACAGAAAGAGGAGAACTGGAGAAAGAAAGAGACAGAAAGAGGAGAACCGGAGAAAGAAAGAGACAGAAAGAGGAGAACCGGAGAAAGAAAGAGACAGAAAGAGGAGAACCGAAGAGAGAAAGAGACAGAAAGAGGAGAACTGGAGAGAGAAAGAGACAGAAAGAGAAGAACCAGAGAGAGAAAGAGACAGAAAAAGGAGAAGCAGAGAGAGAGAAAGAGACAGAAAGAGAAGAACCGGAGAGAGAAAGAGACAGAAAGAGGAGAACCGGAGAGAGAAAGAGACAGAAAGAGAAGAACCGGAGAAAGAAAGAGACATAAAGAGGAGAACCGGAGAGAGAAAGAGACAGAAAGAAAAGAACCGGAGAGAGAAAGAGACAGAAAGAGGAGAACCGGAGAAAGAAAGAGACAGAAAGAGGAGAACTGGAGAGAGAAAGAGACAGAAAGAGGAGAACCGGAGAAAGAAAGAGACAGAAAGAGAAGAAACGGAGAGAGAAAGAGACAGAAAGAGGAGAAGCAGAGAGAGAGAAAGAGACAGAAAGAGAAGAACCGGAGAGAGAAAGAGACAGAAAAAGGAGAAGCAGAGAGAGAGAAAGAGACAGAAAGAGAAGAATCGGAGAAAGAAAGAGACATAAAGAGGAGAACCGGAGAGAGAAAGAGACAGAAAGAGGAGAACCGGAGAAATAAAGAGACAGAAAGAGGAGAACCAGAGAGAGAAAGAGACAGAAAGAGAAGAACCGGAGAGAGAAAGAGACAGAAAGAGGAGAACCGGAGAAAGAAAGAGACAGAAAGAGGAGAACCGGAGAGAGAAAGAGACAGAAAGAGAAGAACCGGAGAGAGAAAGAGACAGAAAGAGGAGAACCGGAGAAATAAAGAGACAGAAAGAGGAGAACTGGAGAGAGAAAGAGACAGAAAGAGGAGAACCGGAGAAAGAAAGAGACAGAAAGAGAAGAAACGGAGAGAGAAAGAGACAGAAAAAGGAGAAGCAGAGAGAGAGAAATAGACAGAAAGAGAAGAACCGGAGAGAGAAAGAGACAGAAAAAGGAGAAGCAGAGAGAGAGAAAGAGACAGAAAGAGAAGAACCGGAGAAAGAAAGAGACATAAAGAGGAGAACCGGAGAGAGAAAGAGACAGAAAGAGGACAACCGGAGAGAGAAAGAGACAGAAAGAGAAGAACCGGAGAGAGAAAGAGACAGAAAGAGAAGAACCGGAGAGAGAAAGAGAAGAACCGGAGAGAGAAAGAGGCAGAAAGAGAAGAACCGGAGAAAGAAAGAGACATAAAGAGGAGAACCGGAGAGAGAAAGAGACAGAAAAAGGAGAAGCAGAGAGAGAGAAAGAGACAGAAAGAGAAGAACCGGAGAGAGAAAGAGACAGAAAGAGAAGAAACGGAGAGAGAAAGAGACAGAAAGAGGAGAACCGGAGAAAGAAAGAGACAGAAAGAGAAGAAGCGGAGAGAGATAGAGACAGAAAGAGGAAAACCGGAGAGAGAAAGAGAGAGAAAAAGGAGAAGCAGAGAGAGAGAAAGAGAGAGAAAGAGAAGAACCGGAGAGAGAAAGAGACAGAAAAAGGAGAAGCAAAGAGAGAGAAAGAGAGAGAAAGAGGAGAACCGGAGAAAGAAAGAGACAGAAAGAGAAGAACCGGAGAGAGAAAGAGACAGAAAAAGGAGAAGCAGAGAGAGAGAAAGAGACAGAAAGAGAAGAACCGGAGAGAGAAAGAGACAGAAAAAGGAGAAGCAGAGAGAGAGAAAGAGACAGAAAGAGAAGAACCGGAGAAAGAAAGAGACATAAAGAGGAGAACCGGAGAGAGAAAGAGACAGAAAGAGGAGAACCGGAGAGAGAAAGAGACAGAAAGAGAAGAACCGGAGAGAGAAAGAGACAGAAAGAGGAGAACCGGAGAAAGAAAGAGACAGAAAGAGGAGAACCGGAGAGAGAAAGAGACAGAAAGAGAAGAACCGGAGAGAGAAAGAGACAGAAAGAGGAGAACCGGAGAAAGAAAGAGACAGAAAGAGAAGAACCGGAGAGAGAAAGAGACAGAAAAAGGAGAAGCAGAGAGAGAGAAAGAGACAGAAAGAGAAGAACCGGAGAAAGAAAGAGACATAAAGAGGAGAACCGGAGAGAGAAAGAGACAGAAAGAGGAGAACCGGAGAGAGAAAGAGACAGAAAGAGAAGAACCGGAGAGAGAAAGAGACAGAAAGAGAAGAACCGGAGAGAGAAAGAGACAGAAAGAGAAGAACCGGAGAGAGAAAGAGGCAGAAAGAGAAGAACCGGAGAAAGAAAGAGACATGAAGAGGAGAACCGGAGAGAGAAAGAGACAGAAAGAGAAGAACCGGAGAGAGAAAGAGACAGAAAGAGAAGAAACGGAGAGAGAAAGAGACAGAAAGAGGAAAACCGGAGAGAGAAAGAGACAGAAAGAGAAGAACCGGAGAAAGAAAGAGACAGAAAGAGAAGAAGCGGAGAGAGATAGAGACAGAAAGAGGAAAACCGGAGAGAGAAAGAGACAGAAAAAGGAGAAGCAGAGAGAGAGAAAGAGAGAGAAAGAGGAGAACCGGAGAAAGAAAGAGACAGAAAGAGGAGAACCGGAGAGAGAAAGAGACAGAAAGAGAAGAACCGGAGAGAGAAAGAGACAGAAAAAGGAGAACCGGAGAAAGAAAGAGACAGAAAGAGGAGAACTGGAAAGAGAAAGAGACAGAAAGAGGAGAACCGGAGAAAGAAAGAGACAGAAAGAGAAGAAACGGAGAGAGAAAGAGACAGAAAGAGGAGAACCGGAGAGAGAAAGAGACAGAAAAAGGAGAAGCAGAGAGAGAGAAAGAGACAGAAAGAGAAGAACCGGAGAAAGAAAGAGACATAAAGAGGAGAACCGGAGAAAGAAAGAGACAGAAAGAGGAGAACCGGAGAGAGAAAGAGACAGAAAGAGAAGAACCGGAGAGAGAAAGAGACAGAAAGAGGAGAACCGGAGAAATAAAGAGACAGAAAGAGGAGAACTGGAGAGAGAAAGAGACAGAAAGAGGAGAACCGGAGAAAGAAAGAGACAGAAAGAGAAGAAACGGAGAGAGAAAGAGACAGAAAAAGGAGAAGCAGAGAGAGAGAAAGAGACAGAAAGAGAAGAACAGGAGAAAGAAAGAGACATAAAGAGGAGAACCGGAGAGAGAAAGAGACAGAAAGAGGAGAACCGGAGAGAGAAAGAGACAGAAAGAGAAGAACCGGAGAGAGAAAGAGAGAAAGAGAAGAACCGGAGAGAGAAAGAGACAGAAAGAGAAGAACCGGAGAGAGAAAGAGGCAGAAAGAGAAGAACCGGAGAAAGAAAGAGACATAAAGAGGAGAACCGGAGAGAGAAAGAGACAGAAAAAGGAGAAGCAGAGAGAGAGAAAGAGACAGAAAGAGAAGAACCGGAGAGAGAAAGAGACAGAAAGAGAAGAAACGGAGAGAGAAAGAGACAGAAAGAGGAGAACCGGAGAAAGAAAGAGACAGAAAGAGAAGAAGCGGAGAGAGATAGAGACAGAAAGAGGAAAACCGGAGAGAGAAAGAGACAGAAAAAGGAGAAGCAGAGAGAGAGAAAGAGACAGAAAGAGAAGAACCGGAGAGAGAAAGAGACAGAAAAAGGAGAAGCAGAGAGAGAGAAAGAGAGAGAAAGAGGAGAACCGGAGAAAGAAAGAGACAGAAAGAGAAGAACCGGAGAGAGAAAGAGACAGAAAAAGGAGAACCGGAGAGAGAGAAAAAGACAGAAAAAGGAGAAGCAGAGAGAGAGAAAGAGAGAGAAAGAGGAGAACCGGAGAAAGAAAGAGACAGAAAGAGAAGAACCGGAGAGAGAAAGAGACACAAAGAGGAGAAGCAGAGAGAGAGAAAGAGGAGAACCGGAGAAAGAAAGAGACAGAAAGAGAAGAACCGGAGAGAGAAAGAGACAGAAAGAGGAGAACCGGAGAAAGAAAGAGATAGAAAGAGAAGAACCGCAGAGAGAAAGAGACAGAAAAAGGAGAAGCAGAGAGAGAGAAAGAGAGAGAAAGAGAAGAACCGGAGAAAGAAAGAGACAGAAAGAGAAGAACCGGAGAGAGAAAGAGAGAGAAAGAGGAGAACCGGAGAAAGAAAGAGACAGAAAGAGAAGAACCGGAGAGAGAAAGAGACCGAAAAAGGAGAAGCAGAGAGAGAGAAAGAGAGAGTAAGAGGAGAACCGGAGAGAGAAAGAGACAGAAAGAGGAGAACCGGAGAGAGAAAGAGACAGAAAAAGGAGAAGCAGAGAGAGAGAAAGAGAGAGAAAGAGGAGAACCGGAGAGAGAAAGAGACAGAAAGAGGAGAACCGGAGAGAGAAAGAGACAGAAAAAGGAGAAGCAGAGAGAGAAAGAGACAGAAAGAGAAGAACCGGAGAGAGAAAGAGACAGAAAGAGGAGAACCGGAGAGAGAAAGAGACAGAAAGAGAAGAACCGGAGAGAGAAAGAGACAGAAAAAGGAGAAGCAGAGAGAGAGAAAGAGAGAGAAAGAGGAGAACCGGAGAGAGAAAGAGACATAAAGAGGAGAACCGGAGAGAGAAAGAGACAGAAAGAGAAGAACCGGAGAGAGAAAGAGGCAGAAAGAGAAGAACCAGAGAAAGAAAGAGACATAAAGAGGAGAACCGGAGAGAGAAAGAGACAGAAAAAGGAGAAGCAAAGAGAGAGAAAGAGACAGAAAGAGAAGAACCGGAGAGAGAAAGAGACAGAAAGAGGAGAACCGGAGAAAGAAAGAGACAGAAAGAGAAGAAGCGGAGAGAGATAGAGACAGAAAGAGGAAAACCGGAGAGAGAAAGAGACAGAAAAAGGAGAAGCAGAGAGAGAGAAAGAGAGAGAAAGAGAAGAACCGGAGAGAGAAAGAGACAGAAAAAGGAGAAGCAGAGAGAGAGAAAGAGAGAGAAAGAGGAGAACCGGAGAAAGAAAGAGACAGAAAGAGAAGAACCGGAGAGAGAAAGAGACAGAAAGAGGAGAACCGGAGAGAGAGAAAGAGACAGAAAAAGGAGAAGCAGAGAGAGAGAAAGAGAGAGAAAGAGGAGAACCAGAGAAAGAAAGAGACAGAAAGAGAAGAACCGGAGAGAGAAAGAGACACAAAGAGGAGAAGCAGAGAGAGAGAAAGAGGAGAACCGGAGAAAGAAAGAGACAGAAAGAGAAGAACCGCAGAGAGAAAGAGACAGAAAGAGGAGAACCGGAGAAAGAAAGAGATAGAAAGAGAAGAACCGGAGAGAGAAAGAGACAGAAAAAGGAGAAGCAGAGAGAGAGAAAGAGAGAGAAAGAGGAGAACCGGAGAAAGAAAGAGACAGAAAGAGAAGAACCGGAGAGAGAAAGAGAGAGAAAGAGGAGAACCGGAGAGAGAAAGAGACAGAAAGAGGAGAACCGGAGAGAGAAAGAGACAGAAAAAGGAGAAGCAGAGAGAGAGAAAGAGGAGAACCGGAGAGAGAAAGAGACAGAAAGAGAAGAACCGGAGAGAGAAAGAGACAGAAAAAGGAGAAGCAGAGAGAGAGAAAGAGAGAGAAAGAGGAGAACCGGAGAGAGAAAGAGACAGAAAGAGGAGAACCGGAGAGAGAAAGAGACAGAAAAAGGAGAAGCAGAGAGAGAGAAAGAGGAGAACCGGAGAGAGAAATAGACAAAAAGAGAAGAACCGGAGAGAGAAAGAGACAGAAAAAGGAGAAGCAGAGAGAGAGAAAGAGAGAGAAAGAGGAGAACCGGAGAGAGAAAGAGACAGAAAGAAAAGAACCGGAGAGAGAAAGAGACAGAAAAAGGAGAAGCAGAGAGAGATAAAGAGAGAGAAAGAGGAGAACCGGAGAAAGAAAGAGACAGAAAGAGAAGAACCGGAGAGAGAAAGAGACACAAAGAGGAGAAGCAGAGAGAGAGAAAGAGGAGAACCGGAGAAAGAAAGAGACAGAAAGAGAAGAACCGGAGAGAGAAAGAGACAGAAAGAGGAGAACCGGAGAAAGAAAGAGATAGAAAGAGAAGAACCGGAGAGAGAAAGAGACAGAAAAAGGAGAAGCAGAGAGAGAGAAAGAGGAGAACCGGAGAAAGAAAGAGACAGAAAGAGAAGAACCGGAGAAAGAAAGAGACAGAAAAAGGAGAAGCAGAGAGAGAGAAAGAGAGAGAAAGAGGAGAACCGGAGAGAGAAAGAGACAGAAAGAGGAGAACCGGAGAGAGAAAGAGACAGAAAAAGGAGAAGCAGAGAGAGAGAAAGAGAGAGAAAGAGGAGAACCGGAGAGAGAAAGAGACATAAAGAGGAGAACCGGAGAGAGAAAGAGACAGAAAGAGAAGAACCGGAGAGAGAAAGAGGCAGAAAGAGAAGAACCAGAGAAAGAAAGAGACATAAAGAGGAGAACCGGAGAGAGAAAGAGACAGAAAAAGGAGAAGCAAAGAGAGAGAAAGAGACAGAAAGAGAAGAACCGGAGAGAGAAAGAGACAGAAAGAGGAGAACAGGAGAAAGAAAGAGACAGAAAGAGAAGAAGCGGAGAGAGATAGAGACAGAAAGAGGAAAACCGGAGAGAGAAAGAGACAGAAAAAGGAGAAGCAGAGAGAGAGAAAGAGAGAGAAAGAGAAGAACCGGAGAGAGAAAGAGACAGAAAAAGGAGAAGCAGAGAGAGAGAAAGAGAGAGAAAGAGGAGAACCGGAGAAAGAAAGAGACAGAAAGAGAAGAACCGGAGAGAGAAAGAGACAGAAAGAGGAGAACCGAAGAGAGAGAAAGAGACAGAAAAACGAGAAGCAGAGAGAGAGAAAGAGAGAGAAAGAGGAGAACCAGAGAAAGAAAGAGACAGAAAGAGAAGAACCGGAGAGAGAAAGAGACACAAAGATGAGAAGCAGAGAGAGAGAAAGAGGAGAACCGGAGAAAGAAAGAGACAGAAAGAGAAGAACCGGAGAGAGAAAGAGACAGAAAGAGGAGAACCGGAGAAAGAAAGAGAAGAACCGGAGAGAGAAAGAGACAGAAAAAGGAGAAGCAGAGAGAGAGAAAGAGAGAGAAAGAGGAGAACCGGAGAAAGAAAGAGACAGAAAGAGAAGAACCGGAGAGAGAAAGAGGAAGAAAGAGGAGAACCGGAGAGAGAAAGAGACAGAAAAAGGAGAAGCAGAGAGAGAGAAAGAGAGAGAAAGAGGAGAACCGGAGAGAGAAAGAGACAGAAAGAGGAGAACCGGAGAGAGAAAGAGACAGAAAAAGGAGAAGCAGAGAGAGAGAAAAAGACAGAAAGAGAAGAACCGGAGAGAGAAAGAGAGAGAAAGAGGAGAACCGGAGAGAGAAAGAGACAGAAAGAGGAGAACCGGCGAGAGAAAGAGACAGAAAAAGGAGAAGCAGAGAGAGAGAAAGAGGAGAACCGGAGAGAGAAATAGACAAAAAGAGAAGAACCGGAGAGAGAAAGAGACAGAAAAAGGAGAAGCAGAGAGAGAGAAAGAGGAGAACCGGAGAGAGAAAGAGACAGAAAGAGGAGAACCGGAGAGAGAAAGAGAGAGAAAGAGGAGAACCGGAGAGAGAAAGAGACAGAAAGAGGAGAACCGGAGAGAGAAAGAGACAGAAAGAGAAGAACCGGAGAGAGAAAGAGAGAGAAAGAGGAGAACCGGAGAGAGAAAGAGACAGAAAGAGGAGAACCAGAGAGAGAAAGAGACAGAAAAAGGAGAAGCAGAGAGAGATAAAGAGAGAGAAAGAGGAGAACCGGAGAAAGAAAGAGACAGAAAGAGAAGAACCGGAGAGAGAAAGAGACAGAAAGAGGAGAACCGGAGAAAGAAAGAGATAGAAAGAGAAGAACCGGAGAGAGAAAGAGACAGAAAAAGGAGAAGCAGAGAGAGAGAAAGAGGAGAACCGGAGAAAGAAAGAGACAGAAAGAGGAGAACCGGAGAGAGAAAGAGACAGAAAAAGGAGAAGCAGAGAGAGAGAAAGAGGAGAACCGGAGAGAGAAAGAGACAGAAAGAGAAGAACCGGAGAGAGAAAGAGACAGAAAAAGGAGAAGCAGAGAGAGAGAAAGAGAGAGAAAGAGGAGAACCGGAGAGAGAAAGAGACAGAAAGAGGAGAACCGGAGAGAGAAAGAGACAGAAAAAGGAGAAGCAGAGAGAGAGAAAGAGGAGAACCGGAGAGAGAAATAGACAAAAAGAGAAGAACCGGAGAGAGAAAGAGACAGAAAAAGGAGAAGCAGAGAGAGAGAAAGAGAGAGAAAGAGGAGAACCGGAGAGAGAAAGAGACAGAAAGAAAAGAACCGGAGAGAGAAAGAGACAGAAAAAGGAGAAGCAGAGAGAGATAAAGAGAGAGAAAGAGGAGAACCGGAGAAAGAAAGAGACAGAAAGAGAAGAACCGGAGAGAGAAAGAGACACAAAGAGGAGAAGCAGAGAGAGAGAAAGAGGAGAACCGGAGAAAGAAAGAGACAGAAAGAGAAGAACCGGAGAGAGAAAGAGACAGAAAGAGGAGAACCGGAGAAAGAAAGAGATAGAAAGAGAAGAACCGGAGAGAGAAAGAGACAGAAAAAGGAGAAGCAGAGAGAGAGAAAGAGGAGAACCGGAGAAAGAAAGAGACAGAAAGAGAAGAACCGGAGAAAGAAAGAGACAGAAAAAGGAGAAGCAGAGAGAGAGAAAGAGAGAGAAAGAGGAGAACCGGAGAGAGAAAGAGACAGAAAGAGGAGAACCGGAGAGAGAAAGAGACAGAAAAAGGAGAAGCAGAGAGAGAGAAAGAGAGAGAAAGAGGAGAACCGGAGAGAGAAAGAGACATAAAGAGGAGAACCGGAGAGAGAAAGAGACAGAAAGAGAAGAACCGGAGAGAGAAAGAGGCAGAAAGAGAAGAACCAGAGAAAGAAAGAGACATAAAGAGGAGAACCGGAGAGAGAAAGAGACAGAAAAAGGAGAAGCAAAGAGAGAGAAAGAGACAGAAAGAGAAGAACCGGAGAGAGAAAGAGACAGAAAGAGGAGAACAGGAGAAAGAAAGAGACAGAAAGAGAAGAAGCGGAGAGAGATAGAGACAGAAAGAGGAAAACCGGAGAGAGAAAGAGACAGAAAAAGGAGAAGCAGAGAGAGAGAAAGAGAGAGAAAGAGAAGAACCGGAGAGAGAAAGAGACAGAAAAAGGAGAAGCAGAGAGAGAGAAAGAGAGAGAAAGAGGAGAACCGGAGAAAGAAAGAGACAGAAAGAGAAGAACCGGAGAGAGAAAGAGACAGAAAGAGGAGAACCGAAGAGAGAGAAAGAGACAGAAAAACGAGAAGCAGAGAGAGAGAAAGAGAGAGAAAGAGGAGAACCAGAGAAAGAAAGAGACAGAAAGAGAAGAACCGGAGAGAGAAAGAGACACAAAGATGAGAAGCAGAGAGAGAGAAAGAGGAGAACCGGAGAAAGAAAGAGACAGAAAGAGAAGAACCGGAGAGAGAAAGAGACAGAAAGAGGAGAACCGGAGAAAGAAAGAGAAGAACCGGAGAGAGAAAGAGACAGAAAAAGGAGAAGCAGAGAGAGAGAAAGAGAGAGAAAGAGGAGAACCGGAGAAAGAAAGAGACAGAAAGAGAAGAACCGGAGAGAGAAAGAGGAAGAAAGAGGAGAACCGGAGAGAGAAAGAGACAGAAAAAGGAGAAGCAGAGAGAGAGAAAGAGAGAGAAAGAGGAGAACCGGAGAGAGAAAGAGACAGAAAGAGGAGAACCGGAGAGAGAAAGAGACAGAAAAAGGAGAAGCAGAGAGAGAGAAAAAGACAGAAAGAGAAGAACCGGAGAGAGAAAGAGAGAGAAAGAGGAGAACCGGAGAGAGAAAGAGACAGAAAGAGGAGAACCGGCGAGAGAAAGAGACAGAAAAAGGAGAAGCAGAGAGAGAGAAAGAGGAGAACCGGAGAGAGAAATAGACAAAAAGAGAAGAACCGGAGAGAGAAAGAGACAGAAAAAGGAGAAGCAGAGAGAGAGAAAGAGGAGAACCGGAGAGAGAAAGAGACAGAAAGAGGAGAACCGGAGAGAGAAAGAGAGAGAAAGAGGAGAACCGGAGAGAGAAAGAGACAGAAAGAGGAGAACCGGAGAGAGAAAGAGACAGAAAGAGAAGAACCGGAGAGAGAAAGAGAGAGAAAGAGGAGAACCGGAGAGAGAAAGAGACAGAAAGAGGAGAACCAGAGAGAGAAAGAGACAGAAAAAGGAGAAGCAGAGAGAGATAAAGAGAGAGAAAGAGGAGAACCGGAGAAAGAAAGAGACAGAAAGAGAAGAACCGGAGAGAGAAAGAGACAGAAAGAGGAGAACCGGAGAAAGAAAGAGATAGAAAGAGAAGAACCGGAGAGAGAAAGAGACAGAAAAAGGAGAAGCAGAGAGAGAGAAAGAGGAGAACCGGAGAAAGAAAGAGACAGAAAGAGAAGAACCGGAGAGAGAAAGAGAGAGAAAGAGGAGAACCGGAGAAAGAAAGAGACAGAAAGAGGAGAACCGGAGATAGAAAGAGACAGAAAAAGGAGAAGCAGAGAGAGAGAAAGAGGAGAACCGGAGAAAGAAAGAGACAGAAAAAGGAGAAGCAGAGAGAGAGAAAGAGAGAGAAAGAGGAGAACCGGAGAGAGAAAGAGACAGAAAGAGGAGAACCGGAGAGAGAAAGAGACAGAAAAAGGAGAAGCAGAGAGAGAGAAAGAGAGAGAAAGAGGAGAACCGGAGAGAGAAAGAGACAGAAAGAGAAGAACCGGAGAGAGAAAGAGACAGAAAAAGGAGAAGCAGAGAGAGAGAAAGAGAGAGAAAGAGGAGAACCGGAGAGAGAAAGAGACAGAAAAAGGAGAAGCAGAGAGAGAAAGAGACAGAAAGAGAAGAACCGGAGAGAGAAAGAGACAGAAAGAGGAGAACCAGAGAGAGAAAGAGACAGAAAGAGAAGAACCGGAGAGAGAAAGAGACAGAAAAAGGAGAAGCAGAGAGAGAGAAAGAGAGAGAAAGAGGAGAACCGGAGAGAGAAAGAGACAGAAAGAGGAGAACCGGAGAGAGAAAGAGACAGAAAAAGGAGAAGCAGAGAGAGAAAGAGACAGAAAGAGGAGAAGCAGAGAGAGAGAAAGAGACAGAAAGAGGAGAACCGGAGAGAGAAAGAGACAGAAAGAGAAGAACTGGAGAAAGAAAGAGACATAAAGAGGAGAACCGGAGAGAGAAAGAGACAGAAAGAAGAGAACTGGGGAGAGAGAGAAAGAGGGAAGGAGACATAAGGAGGAGAACCGGAGAGAGAGAAAGAGGAGAACCGGAGAGAGAAAGAGACAGAAAAAGGAGAACCGGAGAGAGAAAGAGACAGAAAGAGGAGAACCGGAGAAAGAAAGAGATAGAAAGAGAAGAACCGGAGAGAGAAAGAGACAGAAAAAGGAGAAGCAGAGAGAGAGAAAGAGAGAGAAAGAGGAGAACCGGAGAAAGAAAGAGACAGAAAGAGAAGAACCGGAGAGAGAAAGAGAGAGAAAGAGGAGAACCGGAGAGAGAAAGAGACAGAAAGAGGAGAACCGGAGAGAGAAAGAGACAGAAAAAGGAGAAGCAGAGAGAGAGAAAGAGGAGAACCGGAGAGAGAAAGAGACAGAAAGAGAAGAACCGGAGAGAGAAAGAGACAGAAAAAGGAGAAGCAGAGAGAGAGAAAGAGAGAGAAAGAGGAGAACCGGAGAGAGAAAGAGACAGAAAGAGGAGAACCGGAGAGAGAAAGAGACAGAAAAAGGAGAAGCAGAGAGAGATAAAGAGAGAGAAAGAGGAGAACCGGAGAAAGAAAGAGACAGAAAGAGAAGAACCGGAGAGAGAAAGAGACACAAAGAGGAGAAGCAGAGAGAGAGAAAGAGGAGAACCGGAGAAAGAAAGAGACAGAAAGAGAAGAACCGGAGAGAGAAAGAGACAGAAAGAGGAGAACCGGAGAAAGAAAGAGATAGAAAGAGAAGAACCGGAGAGAGAAAGAGACAGAAAAAGGAGAAGCAGAGAGAGAGAAAGAGGAGAACCGGAGAAAGAAAGAGACAGAAAGAGAAGAACCGGAGAGAGAAAGAGAGAGAAAGAGGAGAACCGGAGAAAGAAAGAGACAGAAAGAGGAGAACCGGAGAGAGAAAGAGACAGAAAAAGGAGAAGCAGAGAGAGAGAAAGAGGAGAACCGGAGAAAGAAAGAGACAGAAAAAGGAGAAGCAGAGAGAGAGAAAGAGAGAGAAAGAGGAGAACCGGAGAGAGAAAGAGACAGAAAGAGGAGAACCGGAGAGAGAAAGAGACAGAAAAAGGAGAAGCAGAGAGAGAGAAAGAGAGAGAAAGAGGAGAACCGGAGAGAGAAAGAGACAGAAAGAGAAGAACCGGAGAGAGAAAGAGACAGAAAAAGGAGAAGCAGAGAGAGAGAAAGAGAGAGAAAGAGGAGAACCGGAGAGAGAAAGAGACAGAAAAAGGAGAAGCAGAGAGAGAAAGAGACAGAAAGAGAAGAACCGGAGAGAGAAAGAGACAGAAAGAGGAGAACCAGAGAGAGAAAGAGACAGAAAGAGAAGAACCGGAGAGAGAAAGAGACAGAAAAAGGAGAAGCAGAGAGAGAGAAAGAGAGAGAAAGAGGAGAACCGGAGAGAGAAAGAGACAGAAAGAGGAGAACCGGAGAGAGAAAGAGACAGAAAAAGGAGAAGCAGAGAGAGAAAGAGACAGAAAGAGGAGAAGCAGAGAGAGAGAAAGAGACAGAAAGAGGAGAACCGGAGAGAGAAAGAGACAGAAAGAGAAGAACTGGAGAAAGAAAGAGACATAAAGAGGAGAACCGGAGAGAGAAAGAGACAGAAAGAAGAGAACTGGGGAGAGAGAGAAAGAGGGAAGGAGACATAAGGAGGAGAACCGGAGAGAGAGAAAGAGGAGAACCGGAGAGAGAAAGAGACAGAAAAAGGAGAACCGGAGAGAGAAAGAGACAGAAAGAGGAGAACCGGAGAAAGAAAGAGATAGAAAGAGAAGAACCGGAGAGAGAAAGAGACAGAAAAAGGAGAAGCAGAGAGAGAGAAAGAGAGAGAAAGAGGAGAACCGGAGAAAGAAAGAGACAGAAAGAGAAGAACCGGAGAGAGAAAGAGAGAGAAAGAGGAGAACCGGAGAGAGAAAGAGACAGAAAGAGGAGAACCGGAGAGAGAAAGAGACAGAAAAAGGAGAAGCAGAGAGAGAGAAAGAGGAGAACCGGAGAGAGAAAGAGACAGAAAGAGAAGAACCGGAGAGAGAAAGAGACAGAAAAAGGAGAAGCAGAGAGAGAGAAAGAGAGAGAAAGAGGAGAACCGGAGAGAGAAAGAGACAGAAAGAGGAGAACCGGAGAGAGAAAGAGACAGAAAAAGGAGAAGCAGAGAGAGATAAAGAGAGAGAAAGAGGAGAACCGGAGAAAGAAAGAGACAGAAAGAGAAGAACCGGAGAGAGAAAGAGACACAAAGAGGAGAAGCAGAGAGAGAGAAAGAGGAGAACCGGAGAAAGAAAGAGACAGAAAGAGAAGAACCGGAGAGAGAAAGAGACAGAAAGAGGAGAACCGGAGAAAGAAAGAGATAGAAAGAGAAGAACCGGAGAGAGAAAGAGACAGAAAAAGGAGAAGCAGAGAGAGAGAAAGAGGAGAACCGGAGAAAGAAAGAGACAGAAAGAGAAGAACCGGAGAGAGAAAGAGAGAGAAAGAGGAGAACCGGAGAAAGAAAGAGACAGAAAGAGGAGAACCGGAGAGAGAAAGAGACAGAAAAAGGAGAAGCAGAGAGAGAGAAAGAGGAGAACCGGAGAAAGAAAGAGACAGAAAAAGGAGAAGCAGAGAGAGAGAAAGAGAGAGAAAGAGGAGAACCGGAGAGAGAAAGAGACAGAAAGAGGAGAACCGGAGAGAGAAAGAGACAGAAAAAGGAGAAGCAGAGAGAGAGAAAGAGAGAGAAAGAGGAGAACCGGAGAGAGAAAGAGACAGAAAGAGAAGAACCGGAGAGAGAAAGAGACAGAAAAAGGAGAAGCAGAGAGAGAAAGAGACAGAAAAAGGAGAAGCAGAGAGAGAAAGAGACAGAAAGAGAAGAACCGGAGAGAGAAAGAGACAGAAAGAGGAGAACCGGAGAGAGAAAGAGACAGAAAGAGAAGAACCGGAGAGAGAAAGAGACAGAAAAAGGAGAAGCAGAGAGAGAGAAAGAGAGAGAAAGAGGAGAACCGGAGAGAGAAAGAGACAGAAAGAGGAGAACCGGAGAGAGAAAGAGACAGAAAAAGGAGAACCGGAGAGAGAAAGAGACAGAAAGAGAAGAACTGGAGAAAGAAAGAGACATAAAGAGGAGAACCGGAGAGAGAAAGAGACAGAAAGAAGAGAACTGGGGAGAGAGAGAAAGAGGGAAGGAGACATAAGGAGGAGAACCGGAGAGAGAGAAAGAGGCGAACCGGAGAGAGAAAGAGACAGAAAAAGGAGAACCGGAGAGAGAGAAAGAGAGAGAAAGAGGAGAACCGGAGAGAGATAGAGACAGAAAGAGAAGAACCGGAGAGAGAAAGAGACAGAAAGAGGAGAACCGGAGAAAGAAAGAGACAGAAAGAGAAGAACTGGAGAGAGAAAGAGACAGAAAAAGGAGAAGCAGAGAGAGAGAAAGAGACAGAAAGAGGAGAACCGGAGAGAAAAAGAGACAGAAAGAAGAGAACTGGGGAGAGAGAGAAAGAGGGAAGGAGACATAAAGAGGAGAACCGGAGAGAGAGAAAGAGGAGAACCGGAGAAAGAAAGAGACAGAAAGAGGAGAACCGGAGAGAGAAAGAGACAGAAAGGGGGGAACCGGAGAGAGAAAGAGACAGAAAGAGAAGAACCGGAGAGAGAAAGAGACAGAAAGGGGGGAACCGGAGAGAGAAAGAGACAGAAAGAGAAGAACCGGAGAGAGAAAGAGACAGAAAGAGGAGAACCGGAGAGAGAAAGAGACAGAAAGAGAAGAACCGGAGAGAGAAAGAGACAGAAAGAGAAGAACCGGAGAGAGAAAGAGACAGAAAGAGGAGAACCGGAGAGAGAAGGAGACAGAAAGAGGAGAAACCGGAGAGAGAAAGAGACAGAAAGAGGAGAACCGGAGAGAGAAAGAGACAGAAAGAGAAGAACCGGAGAGAGAAAGAGGAGAACCAGAGACAGAAAGAGACAGAAAGAGACAGAAAGTAGAGAATCGGAGAGAGAAAGAGACAGAAAGAGGAGAACCAGAGAAAGACAGAGACAGAAAGAGAAGAACCGGAGAGAGAGAGCAAGAGCAAGCCAAGAACTGCGGCAACCAAAGTCAGCAACACACCCTGACAAAAGCCCAAATAAAAGAGATCTCAGAGAGCCGCAAGATGCAATACATAGAGGACTGGAAGAGTGAATTAGAGAACTCCCAGAAACTCACCATCTACCGGTCACTGCGGAGGGACTACACTCTGGCCCCATATCTGGAAAGGCTACGCCACCCCAAAGACAGGCAGACCCTGAGTCTGTACAGACTGAGTGCCCACAGCCTAGAGGTGGAAACAGGGCGGCATCGACAGACATACAAGCCACGGGAGAACAGACTGTGCCAGCACTGCCAGCAGGGGGCTCTGGAGGACGAGACGCATTTCCTACTGCACTGTGACAAATACTCAGCAGTGAGGGCCTCCCACTTCCAGAAATTTACCACCCATAGCCCGGGCTTTCCATCCATGGATGAGGACATGAAACTCCGCAACCTACTGGGGGAAGAGGAATCAATGGTGGAGATCGCCGCCCAATATGTCACCACATGTCATAAGCTGAGGGGAACCTAAGACCCCTAAATGGACTGTCAGAGCCCAAATTGTGCCTCCCAACTCCCCATAACCCTGATCCCCTCCCACCTTACTTACTGTATTACTCTTGCTTTGGCAACACTAACTGCATTTTGGTCCTGCCAATAAAGCATATTTGAATTTGAATTTGAATTTGAATTTGAGAAAGAGACAGAAAAAGGAGAACCGGAGAGAGAAAGAGAGAGAAGAAGAATCGGAAAAAGAAAGAGACATAAAGAGGAGAACCGGAGAGAGAGAAAGAGACAGAAAGAGGAGAACCGGAGAAAGAAAGAGACAGAAAATGGAGAACTGGAAAAGAAAGAGACAGAAAAAGGAGAACCGGAGAGAGAAAGAGAGAGAAAGAGAGAGAAAGAGGAGAACCGGAGAAAGAAAGAGACAAAAAGAGAAGAACCGGAGAGAGAAAGAGACAGAAAGAGAAGAACCGGAGAGAGAAAGAGACAGAAAAAGGAGAACCGGAGAAAGAAACAGACAGAAAGAGGAGAACCGGAGAAAGAAAGAGACAGAAAGAGAAGAACCGGAGAGAGAAAGAGAGAGAAAGAGGAGAACTGGAGAGAGAAAGAGACAGAAATAGGAGAACCGGAGAGAGAAAGAGAGAGAAAAAGGAGATCCGGAGACAGAAAGAGACAGAAAGAGACAGAAAGTAGAGAACCGGAGAAAGACAGAGACCGAAAGAGAAGAACCGGAGAAAGAAAGAGACAGAAAAAGGAGAAGCGGAGAGAGAAAGAGAGAGAAAGAGAAGAATCGGAGAAAGAAAGAGACAGAAAAGGGAGGACTGGAGAGAGATAGAGACAGAAAGAAGAGAACCGGAGAGAGAGAAAGAGAGAGAAAGAGGAGATCCGGAGACAGAAGAGACAGAAAGAGAAGAACCGGAGAGAGAAAGAGACAGAAAGGGGGGAACCAGAGAGAGAAAGAGACAGAAAGAGGAGAACTGGAGAGAGAAAGACAGAAAGAGGAGAACCGGAGAGAGAAAGAGACAGAAAGAGGAGAAGCAGAGAGAGAAAGAGACAGAAAGAGGAGAAGCGGAGAGAGAAGGAGAGAGAAAGAGGAGATCCGGAGACAGAAAGAGACAGAAAGAGAAGAACCGGAGAGAGAAAGACAGAAAGAGAAGAACCGGAGAGAGAAAGAGACAGAAAGAAGAGAAGAGGGAGAAAGAAAGAGGAGAACCGGAGAGAGATAGAGACAGAAAAGGGAGAATCAGAGAGAGAGAAAGAGAGAGAAAGAGGAGAACCGGAGAAAGAAAGAGACAGAAAGAGAAGAACCGGAGAGAGAAAGAGACAGAAAGAGAAGAACCGGAGAGAGAAAGAGACAGAATGAGAAGAACCGGAGAGAGAAAGAGACAGAAAAAGGAGAAGCAGAGAGAGAGAAAGAGGAGAACCGGAGAGAGAAAGAGACAGAAGGAGGAGAACCGGAGAGAGAAAGAGAGAGAAAGAGGAGAAGCAGAGAGAGAAAGAGACAGAAAGAGAAGAACCGGAGAGAGAAAGAGAGAGAAAGAGGAGAAGCAGAGAGAGAGAAAGAGACATAGAGTGGAGAGTGCATGAGATAGATTTGTATTGTGTATAATGCACAGAAGCTTGTCCAGTGCAGCCCGCGCACTTACAGCAGTCCACATGCAGCCTGCGCACTTACAGCAGTCCACATGCAGCCTGCGCACTTACAGCAGTCCACATGCAGCCCGCGCACTTACAGCAGTCCACATGCAGCCTGCGCACTTACAGCAGTCCACATGCAGCCCGCGCACTTACAGCAGTCCACATGCAGCCTGCGCACTTACAGCAGTCCACATGCAGCCCGCGCACTTACAGCAGTCCACATGCAGCCTGCGCACTTACAGCAGTCCACATGCAGCCCGCGCACTTACAGCAGTCCACATGCATCCCGCGCAGTTGCAGCCGTTCACATGCAGCCCACGCACTTACAGCTGTCCACATGGAGCCTGCGCGCTAACAGCTGTCCTCATGCAGCCCGCGCACTTGCAGCCGTTCACATGCAGCCCACGCACTTACAGCAGTCCACATGCAGCCTGCGCACTTACAGCAGTCCACATGCAGCCTGCGCACTTACAGCAGTCCACATGCAGCCCGCGCACTTACAGCAGTCCACATGCATCCCGCGCAGTTGCAGCCGTTCACATGCAGCCCACGCACTTACAGCTGTCCACATGGAGCCTGCGCGCTAACAGCTGTCCTCATGCAGCCCGCGCACTTGCAGCCGTTCACATGCAGCCCACGCACTTACAGCAGTCCACATGCAGCCTGCGCACTTACAGCAGTCCACATGCAGCCTGCGCACTTACAGCAGTCCACATGCAGCCCGCGCACTTACAGCAGTCCACATGCATCCCGCGCAGTTGCAGCCGTTCACATGCAGCCCACGCACTTACAGCTGTCCACATGGAGCCTGCGCGCTAACAGCTGTCCTCATGCAGCCCGCGCACTTGCAGCCGTCCACATGCAAGCCCGCGCACTTGCAGCCATCCACATGCAGCCCGCACTCTTGCAGCCATCCAAGCGCTCTTATTTATCCCGATCACCTCTGTTTCTGCTCTCAAAATCGTCCAGAATTCTTCAGATCTGTCTCCAGCTCTTCTCTCTGTTATCAGCCACCATTAAATCGTACAGGTAGGAACACAAGAGTAAAAGGATAGACGACGCCAACAATTTTCCGTCTACGCACAGTGATATAATTTTGAGGTTCATACGATATTTTCAGCCCTTTTTTTTTTGCAGGAATTGAGTCGACAATCACCAATTCTGGCGTTTTCTTTTATTTTTCCATTGTTCGTCTTATGTGATACATTTATATATTGAGATAATATTTTTTCTATTTTTTTTATTTTAGTTCTGCATCTTTCTCTTGTGCTGAAAGTTTGTTACAATGTATCAGTGCAGGTGTGTGGTGTGAGGATTATCTAAGGCTGCACTCTTCTTGTCCGCCTGTAGATGGTGGAAGTGAGTAGAGTGAGAGCCATAAAACACATGGACACAACGCCACCTGCTGGCTAATGGTGGAAATACCTCATATGGAGCAGTGTGGAGAGTAGGTGCATGATATACAGGAGGTGCGCAGTGTGCATTGCATTGTATAGGCTGATATTATTAATGTTATTATGGGATTATTATTTAGGCAATTCCCCAATTCTGTAAGTGTAAGTTCAGCTGTGTAGTAACTTGTCTATTCCAGTTCTCTCCACTAGAGGCGCTAGTGCAAATTCCCCTACAGCCTCACTATTTATTTTACATATATAGTGACATTAGTTCCGCAGCTTTCCAACCATCATCATCACTGTCCCCATCGGGGCTCACAATCTATATCCTCTATCAGTATGACTTTGGAGAAATATTACAGTGGGACCATCCAGGAGCAGAGGTGCAGGGAGGGAGGCGCAGAGAGGGAGGCGCAGAGAGGGAGGCGCAGGGAGAGAGGTGCAGGGAGGGAGGCACAGGGAGGGAAGCGCAGGGAGAGAGGTGCAGGGAGGGAGGCGGAGGGAGAGAGGTGCAGGGAGGGAGGTGCAGGGAGGGAGGCGCAGGGAGGGAGGAGCAGGGAGGGAGGTGCAGGGAGGGAGGCGGAGGGAGAGAGGTGCAGGGAGGGAGGCACAGGGAGGGAAGCGCAGGGAGAGAGGTGCAGGGAGGGAGGCACAGGGAGGGAAGCGCAGGGAGAGAGGTGCAGGGAGGGAGGCACAGGGAGGGAAGCGCAGGGAGAGAGGTGCAGGGAGGGAGGCGGAGGGAGAGAGGTGCAGGGAGGGAGGTGCAGGGAGGGAGGCGCAGGGAGGGAGGAGCAGGGAGGGAGGCGCAGGGAGGGAGGCGCAGGGAGAGAGGCGCAGGGAGAGAGGCGCAGGGAGGGAGGCGCAGGGAGGGAGGCGCAGGGAGGGAGGCGCAGGGAGGGAGGCGCAGAGAAAGAGGTGCCGGGAGGGAGGTGCAGGGAGGTAGGAGCAGAGAGGGAGGTGCAGGGAGAGAGGTGCAGGGAGGGAGGTGCAGGGAGGGAGGTGCAGGGAGGGAGGTGCAGAGAGGGAGGCGCAGCGAGGGAGGCACAAGGAGGGAGGTGAAGAGCGGGAGAAGCAGGAAGGGAGGTGAAGAGAGGGAGGCACAAGGAGGGAGGTGCAGGGAGACAGGTGCAGGGAGAGAGGTGAAGAGAGGGAGGCGCAGGGAGAGAGGTGCAGGGAGGGAGGCGCAGGGAGAGAGGTGCAGGGAGGGAGGCGCAGGGAGAGAGGTGCAGGGAGGGAGGCGCAGGGAGAGAGGTGCAGAGAGGGAGGCGCAGCGAGGGAGGTGAAGAGAGGGAGGTTCAGGGAGGGAGGCGCAGGGAGAGAGGTGCAGAGAGGGAGCTGCAGGGAGAGAGGTGCAGGGAGAGAGGCGCAGGGAGACAGGTGCAGAGAGGGAGGTGCAGGGAGAGAGGTGCAGGGAGGGAAGTGCAGGGAGGGAGGTGCAGGGAGGTAGGCGCAGGGAGAGAGGTGCAGAGAGGGAGGTGCAGGGAGAGAGGTGCAGGGAGGGAGGTGCAGAGAGGGAGGTGCAGGGAGAGAGGTGCAGGGAGGGAGGTGCAGGGAGAGAGGTGCAGAGAGGGAAGTGCAGGGAGGGAGGTGCAGGGAGGTAGGCGCAGGGAGAGAGGTGCAGAGAGGGAGGTGCAGGGAGAGAGGTGCAGGGAGGGAGGTGCAGAGAGGGAGGTGCAGGGAGAGAGGTGCAGGGAGGGAGGTGCAGGGAGAGAGGTGCAGGGAGGAAGGTGCAGGGAGAGAGGTGCAGGGAGGGAGGTGAAGAGAGGGAGGTGCAGGGAAGGAGGTGCAGGGAGGAAGGTGCAGGGAGGGAGGTGCAGGGAGGAAGGTGCAGGGAGAGAGGTGCAGGGAGGGAGGTGCAGGGAGAGAGGTGCAGGGAGGAAGGTGCAGGGAGGGAGGTGCAGGGAGGTAGGCGCAGGGAGGGAGGCGCAGGGAGGGAGGTGCAGGGAGGGAGGTGCAGGGAGGGAGGTGCAGGGAGAGAGGTGCAGGGAGGGAGGTGCAGGGAGGAAGGTGCAGGGAGAGAGGTGCAGGGAGGGAGGTGCAGGGAGGGAGGTGCAGGGAGGAAGGTTCAGGGAGAGAGGAGCAGGGAGGGAGGCACAGGGAGGGAGGCGCAGGGAGAGAAGTGCAGGGAGAGAGGAGCAGGGAGGGAGGCGCAGGGAGAGAAGTGCAGGGAGGGAGGTGCAGGGAGGGAGGTGCAGGGAGGGAGGTGCAGGGAGAGAGGTGCAGGGAGGGAGGTGCAGGGAGAGAGGTGCAGGGAGGGAGGTGCAGGGAGGAAGGTGCAGGGAGAGAGGTGCAGGGAGGGAGGTGCAGGGAGGGAGGCGCAGGGAGAGAGGTGCAGGGAGAGAGGTGCAGGGAGGGAGGTGCAGGGAGGGAGGTGCAGGGAGGAAGGTTCAGGGAGAGAGGAGCAGGGAGGGAGGCGCAGGGAGAGAAGTGCAGGGAGTGCGGCTCAGGGAGAGAGGCACGGGGGTGCAGGGAGGGAGGTGCCAGGACGCCACCTATATATAGCAATGGCTGTGAAACCCTTCGGGACCTCCCTCCCCGCCATCAGCGCCGCGAGTGTAAGACGACCTCAAGGAACGTGCGCAAGCGGTATAAATAGCAGCAAATATCCAACTGCTACATAAGACAAGACCGAGACGTCTCCCCGACCCTCCGAGGAAGAGACAGTATCACACAGGAGAAGATTAGATGCACAGCTCAGCAGCCAGTATCACACAGGAGAGGATTAGATACACAGCTCAGCAGCCAGTATCATACAGGAGAAGATTAGATACACAGCTCAGCAGCCAGTATCACACAGGAGAGGATTAGATACACAGCTCAGCAGACAGTATCACACAGGAGAGGATTAGATACACAGCTCAGCAGACAGTATCACACAGGAGAGGATTAGATACACAGCTCAGCAGACAGTATCACACAGGAGAGGATTAGATACACAGCTCAGCAGACAGTATCACACAGGAGAGGATTAGATACATAGCTCAGCAGACAGTATCACACAGGATAGGATTAGATACACGGCTCAGCAGACAGTATCACAGGAGAGGATTAGATACACCGCTCAGCAGCCAGTATCACACAGGATAGGATTAGATACACCGCTCAGCAGCCAGTATCACACAGGAGAGGATTAGATACACCGCTCAGCAGCCAGTATCACACAGGAGAGGATTAGATACACCGCTCAGCAGACAGTATCACACAGGATAGGATTAGATGCACAGCTCAGCAGTCAGTATCACACTGGATAGGATTAGATACACAGATCAGCAGTCACTATCACACTGGATAGGATTAGATACACAGCTCAGCTGTTAGTATCACACAGGATAGGATTAGATACACAGCTTAGCAGACAGTATCATACAGGATAGGTTTAGATACACGGCTCAGCAGACAGTATCACACAGGATAGGATTAGATACACAGCTCAGCAGACAGTATCACACAGGATAGGATTAGATACACAGCTCAGCAGACAGTATCACACAGGATAGGATTAGATACACGGCTCAGCAGAGAGTATCGCACAGGATAGGATTAGATACACAGCTCAGCAGACAGTATTACACAGGATAGGATTAGATACACAGCTCAGCAGACAGTATCACACAGGATAGGATTAGATACACAGCTCAGCAGATGGTATCACACAGGATAGGATTAGATACACAGCTCAGCAGACAGTATCACACAGGATAGGATTAGATACACGGCTCAGCAGACAGTATTACACAGGATAGGATTAGATACACGGCTCAGCAGACAGTATCACACAGGAGAGGATTAGGTACACGGCTCAGCAGACAGTATTACACAGGATAGGATTAGATACACGGCTCAGCAGACAGTATCACACAGGATAGGATTAGATACACGGCTCAGCAGACAGTATCACACAGGATAGGATTAGATACACAGCTCAGCAGACAGTATCACACAGGAGAGGATTAGATACACGGCTCAGTAGACAGTATCACACATGACAAGATTGGATACATTGGTGTGATTCATGCACTCAGTAGATTAGATGCAGTTTGCGGTTTCTCTGCACAGGAAGGAGCTGCAGATACGGGGACGGTTATGATCTGGGGATGGGTCGGATCTGTTCCCTTCTCACATAGAGAAGCTGTAATATTGGGGCTGTGATCTCTGCTCACAGGTTGGAAATGGAGCCTCGGCCTCCCCTGATGTATCAGACAATCGCATGAGTGACAATTCCCTAACACACCTGCAGCTGCACAGTGCACTATGTAACACTATTATGTAGGTGATGTGCGGTGGTAGAATATTAACACTAACTATATAACACTACTATGCAGGTGAGAGGCGGTGGTTTTATATTAGCACTATATGACATTACTATGTAGGTGATGTGCGGTGGTTTTATATTAGCACTATATGACATTACTATGTAGGTGATGTGCGGTGGTTTTATATTAGCACTATATAACACTACTATGTAGGTGATGTGCGGTGGTTTTATATTAGCACTATATGACATTACTATGTAGGTGATGTGCGGTGGTTTTATATTAGCACTATATGACATTACTATGTAGGTGATGTGCGGTGGTTTTATATTAGCACTATATGACATTACTATGTAGGTGATGTGCGGTGGTATTATATTAGCACTATATAACACTACTATGTAGGTGATGTGCGGTGGTTTTATATTAGCACTATATGACACTACTATGTAGGTGATGTGCGGTGGTATTATATTAGCACTATATAACACTACTATGTAGGTGATGTCTGGTGGTTTCATATTAGCACTATATGACGCTACTATGTAGGTGATGGGCGGTGGTGTTATATTAACACTATATAACACTACTATGTAGGTGATGTCTGGTGGTTTCATATTAGCACTATATGACGCTACTATGTAGGTGATGGGCGGTGGTGTTATATTAACACTATATGACACTACTATGTAAGTGATGTGTGGTGGTATTATATTAGCACTATATGACACTACTATGTAAGTGATGTGCGGTGGTATTATATTAGCACTATATGACGCTACTATGTAAGTGATGTGCGGTGGTATTATATTAGAACTATATGACGCTACTATGTAAGTGATGTGCCGTGGTATTATATTAGTACTATATGATGCTACTATGTAGGTGATGTGTGGTGGTTTTATATTAGCACTATATGACGCTACTATGTAGGTGATGTGCGGTGGTTTTATATTAGCACTATATGACGCTACTATATAGATGATGAGCTGTGGTATTATATTAGCACTATATGACCCTACTATGTAGGTGATGTGCAGTGTTATTATATTAGCACTATATGATGCTACTATGTAGGTGATGAGCGGTGGTTTTATATTAGCACTATATGACGCTACTATGAAAGTGATGAGTGGTGGTTTTATATTAGGACTATACGATGCTACTATGTAGGTGATGTGCGGTGTTTTATTAGCACTATATGATGCTACTATGTAGGTGATGAGCTGTAGTAGTATATTAGCACTATATGACACTACTATATAGGTAAGGGGTGGTGGTTTTATATTAGCACTATATGACACTACTATGTAGGGGATGTGCGGTGGTTTTATATTAGCACTATATGACACTATTCACAATGGTGGGTTAGATCAGTGACTCGCCCGTCGCCTGCAGTACCGCTGTCCACCATTACACTGATAATATTTTCCATACACTGTAACACAACAGCGCCCCCCTATTCTCTTGGCTTTTTCACATTTGCCATTGCTTTGACCTCACTAGTTCTCCAGGGGGTCACAGGGAGGGGGCCTTATATATATGAACATCCCGACCCACAAATAATAATTTATCATTTAATTATCCATCCGGCTTCCAAATAAGCTGCTTGCAGCAGAGAGTGCGGCCGGCGGCAGCGCCATATGTCAGCTCTGCAATCCTGCCCCTCTCTGCAGCAGTAAGCTGCTTACTGGCTCTGGCCATGATGAAGAAGGGGTTAAACCCGCGACCTCTGCAATCATTTCTCCCCATCCACGGTCACAATCACTGAAAATGAAATCATCTATAGCAATCAGTAACCATGAGAAATAGAGCTGCTTGCCGTCAGTGAATATAAACCATTTACTGACGGAAAACCTGAAACAGCTGTGGCATTGTTACAATGTGTCGCTGTGGATACAGGCGTCCTGTGATGTCACAGTGTGCTATGTCACAGAGCGATATATGATGTCACAGGTGTCCTATGATGTCACACTGCGTCCTATGATGTCACAATACATATTTATGTGATGCCGGAATTTGTATTTCAGGACATGAAGAAGGAAATCCCAGGCCTCAGCTGGCGGGACGTTATCTGCACACATCATATCATCCAGAACCGATAACCCATCACCAAGAACATAATCTCCGGAGGAAATAACAGAGAGGTAACGAGATGGGAGAGAGATAATAGATAGATGCATTGCATGGCAAAAAGTAAGTGCCCCTCCACATCACTGCTCAGTGATGTACGGCTCGGCATTGTGCTTGGTGATGTACGGCTCGGCATTGTGCTTGGTGATGTACGGCTCAGCATTGTGCTTGGTGATGTACGGCTTGGCATTGTGCTTGGTGATGTACGGCTCGGCATTGTGCTTGGTGATGTACGGCTCGGCATTGTGCTTGGTGATGTATGGCTCGGCATTGTGCTTGGTGATGTATGGCTCGGCATTGTGCTTGGTGATGTATGGCTCGGCATTGTGCTTGGTGATGTATGGCTCGGCATTGTGCTTGGTGATGTACGGCTCGGCATTGTGCTTGGTGATGTACGGCTCGCCATTGTGCTCGGTGATGTACGGCTCGGCATTGTGCTTGGTGATGTACGGCTCGGCATTGTGCTTGGTGGTGTACGGCTCGGCATTGTGCTTGGTGATGTACGGCTCGGCATTGTGCTTGGTGATGTCCGGCTCGGCATTGTGCTTGGTGATGTACGGCTCGGCATTGTGCTTGGTGATGTACGGCTCGGCATTGTGCTTGGTGATGTACGGCTCGGCATTGTGCTTGGTGATGTACGGCTCGGCATTGTGCTTGGTGATGTACGGCTCGGCATTGTGCTTGGTGATGTACGGCTCGGCATTGTGCTTGGTGATGTATGGCTCGGCATTGTGCTTGGTGATTGTATGGCTCGGCATTGTGCTTGGTGATGTATGGCTCGGCATTGTGCTTAGTGATGTACGGCTCGGCATTGTGCTTGGTGATGTATGGCTCAGCATTGTGCTTGGTGATGTACGGCTCAGCATTGTGCTTGGTGATGTACGGCTCGGCATTGTGCTTGGTGATGTACGGCTCGGCATTGTGCTTGGTGATGTACGGCTCAGCATTGTGCTTGGTGATGTATGGCTCGGCATTGTGCTTGGTGATTGTATGGCTCGGCATTGTGCTTGGTGATGTATGGCTCGGCATTGTGCTTGGTGATGTACGGCTCAGCATTGTGCTTGGTGATGTATGGCTCGGCATTGTGCTTGGTGATGTACGGCTTGGCATTGTGCTTGGTGATTGTATGGCTCGGCATTGTGCTTGGTGATTGTATGGCTCGGCATTGTGCTTGGTGATGTACGGCTCGGCATTGTGCTTGGTGATGTACGGCTCGGCATTTTGCTTGGTGATGTACGGCTCAGCATTGTGCTTGGTGATGTATGGCTCGGCATTGTGCTTGGTGATGTACGGCTTGGCATTGTGCTTGGTGATTGTATGGCTCGGCATTGTGCTTGGTGATTGTATGGCTCGGCATTGTGCTTGGTGATGTACGGCTCGGCATTGTGCTTGGTGATGTACGGCTCGGCATTTTGCTTGGTGATGTACGGCTCGGCATTGTGCTTGGTGATTGTATGGCTCGGCATTGTGCTTGGTGATGTACGGCTCGGCATTGTGCTTGGTGATGTATGGCTCTGCATTGTGCTTGGTGATGTATGGCTCTGCATTGTGCTTGGTGATGTATGGCTCGGCATTGTGCTTGGTGATATACGGCTCGGCATTGTGCTTGGTGATGTACGGCTCGGCATTGTGCTTGGTGATGTAGGGCTCGGCATTGTGCTTGGTGATATACGGCTCGGCATTGTGCTTGGTGATGTACGGCTCGGCATTGTGCTTGGTGATGTACGGCTCGGCATTGTGCTTGGTGATGTATGGCTCTGCATTGTGCTTGGTGATGTACGGCTCGGCATTGTGCTTGGTGATGTACGGCTCGGCATTGTGCTTGGTGATGTACGGCTCGGCATTGTGCTTGGTGATGTACGGCTCGGCATTGTGCTTGGTGATGTATGGCTCGGCATTGTGCTTGGTGATGTACGGCTCGGCATTGTGCTTGGTGATGTACGGCTCAGCATTGTGCTTGGTGATGTATGGCTCGGCATTGTGCTTGGTGATTGTATGGCTCGGCATTGTGCTTGGTGATGTATGGCTCGGCATTGTGCTTAGTGATGTACGGCTCGGCATTGTGCTTGGTGATGTATGGCTCAGCATTGTGCTTGGTGATGTATGGCTCAGCATTGTGCTTGGTGATGTACGGCTCGGCATTGTGCTTGGTGATGTACGGCTCGGCATTGTGCTTGGTGATGTACGGCTCAGCATTGTGCTTGGTGATGTATGGCTCGGCATTGTGCTTGGTGATTGTATGGCTCGGCATTGTGCTTGGTGATGTATGGCTCGGCATTGTGCTTGGTGATGTACGGCTCAGCATTGTGCTTGGTGATGTATGGCTCGGCATTGTGCTTGGTGATGTACGGCTTGGCATTGTGCTTGGTGATTGTATGGCTCGGCATTGTGCTTGGTGATTGTATGGCTCGGCATTGTGCTTGGTGATGTACGGCTCGGCATTGTGCTTGGTGATGTACGGCTCGGCATTTTGCTTGGTGATGTACGGCTCAGCATTGTGCTTGGTGATGTATGGCTCGGCATTGTGCTTGGTGATGTACGGCTTGGCATTGTGCTTGGTGATTGTATGGCTCGGCATTGTGCTTGGTGATTGTATGGCTCGGCATTGTGCTTGGTGATGTACGGCTCGGCATTGTAATTGGTGATGTACGGCTCGGCATTTTGCTTGGTGATGTACGGCTCGGCATTGTGCTTGGTGATGTATGGCTCTGCATTGTGCTTGGTGATGTAAGGCTCTGCATTGTGCTTGGTGATGTATGGCTCGGCATTGTGCTTGGTGATATACGGCTCGGCATTGTGCTTGGTGATGTACGGCTCGGCATTGTGCTTGGTGATGTACGGCTCGGCATTGTGCTTGGTGATATACGGCTCGGCATTGTGCTTGGTGATGTACGGCTCGGCATTGTGCTTGGTGATGTACGGCTCGGCATTGTGCTTGGTGATGTATGGCTCTGCATTGTGCTTGGTGATGTACGGCTCGGCATTGTGCTTGGTGATGTACGGCTCGGCATTGTGCTTGGTGATGTATGGCTCGGCATTGTGCTTGGTGATGTACGGCTCGGCATTGTGCTTGGTGATGTACGGCTCAGCATTGTGCTTGGTGATGTACGGCTCAGCATCGTGCTTGGTGATGTACGGCTCGGCATTGTGCTTGGTGATGTACGGCTCAGCATTGTGCTTGGTGATGTACGGCTCGGCATTGTGCTTGGTGATGTACGGCTCGGCATTGTGCTTGGTGATGTACGGCTCGGCATTGTGCTTGGTGATGTACGGCTCGGCATTGTGCTTGGTGATGTACGGCTCGGCATTGTGCTTGGTGATGTACGGCTCAGTATTGTGCTTGGTGATGTACGGCTCGGCATTGTGCTCGGTGATGTACGGCTCGCATTGTGCTTGGTAATGTACAGGCTCGGCATTGTGCTTGGTGATGTACGGCTCGGCATTGTGCTTGGTGATGTACGACTCGGCATTGTGCTTGGTGATGTACGGCTCGGCATTGTGCTTGGTGTTGTACGGCTCGGCATTGTGCTTGGTGATGTACGGCTCGGCATTGTGCTTGGTGATGTACGGCTCGGCATTGTGCTTGGTGATGTACGGCTCGGCATTGTGCTTGGTGATGTACGGCTCGGCATTGTGCTTGGTAATGTACAGGCTCGGCATTGTGCTTGGTGATGTACGGCTCGGCATTGTGCTTGGTGATGTACGACTCGGCATTGTGCTTGGTGATGTACGGCTCGGCATTGTGCTTGGTGTTGTACGGCTCGGCATTGTGCTTGGTGATGTATGGCTCGGCATTGTGCTTGGTGATGTACGGCTCGGCATTGTGCTTGGTGATGTACGGCTCGGCATTGTGCTTGGTGATGTACGGCTCGGCATTGTGCTTGGTGATGTATGGCTGCAGCTGCTCAGTCATGAAGCTCCTGGAAAGCGCAGTGTTTGTGCTGATGCTACCAGAGAAGATCTGGACTCTGCAGTTATGGGGTCCGCAGAGCGGTGGTGACTTTTCTGCCCTCTGCTCCTCAGCACTCGGCCCCCGCTATGTAATATTACGGGGTCTCCACTTGTCTATAATTATCACTCACTGGTGATGGGGGAACATTCATGAAGGGAAATGTCAGGAATGGACTTCGCACCACCGGCCACTCTGTCACAAGTAACAGGGAGGGGGCCAGAGGTTATACACCGGGGGCCGGAGGTTATACACCGGGGGCAGGAGGTTATACACCGGGGGCCGGAGGTTATACACCGGGGGCAGGAGGTTATCCACCGGGGGCCGGAGGTTATACACCGGGGGCCGGAGGTTATATACCGGGGGCCGGAGGTTATCCACCGGGGGCCGGAGGTTATATACCGGGGGCTGGAGGTTATACACCGGGGGCTGGATGTTATACACCGGGGGCCGGAGGTTATACACCGGGGGCAGGAGGTTATACACCGGGGGCAGGAGGTTATACACCGGGGCAGGAGGTTATACACCGGGGCAGGAGGTTATACACCGGGGGCAGGAGGTTATACACCGGGGGCCGGAGGTTATACTCCGGGGGCAGGAGGTTATACACCGGGGCAGGAGGTTATACACCGGGGGCCGGAGGTTATACACCGGGGGCAGGAGGTTATACACCGGGGGCAAGAGGTTATACACCGGGGCAGGAGGTTATACACCGGGGGCCGGAGGTTATACACCGGGGGCAGGAGGTTATACACCCGGGGCCGGAGGTTATACACCGGGGGCAGGAGGTTATACACCCGGGGCCGGAGGTTATACACCGGGGGCAGGAGGTTATACACCGGGGGCAAGAGGTTATACACCGGGGCAGGAGGTTATACACCGGGGGCAGGAGGTTATACACCGGGGGCAGGAGGTTATACACCGGGGGCCGGAGGTTATACACCGGGGGCAGGAGGTTATACACCCGGGGCCGGAGGTTATACACCGGGGGCAGGAGGTTATACACCGGGGGCCGGAGGTTATACACCGGGGGCCGGAGGTTATACACCGGGGGCCGGAGGTTATACACCGGGGGCCAGAGGTTATACACCGGGGGCAGGAGGTTATATACCGGGGCAGGAGGTTATACACCGGGGGCAGGAGGTTATACACCGGGGCAGGAGGTTATACACCGGGGGCAGGAGTTTATACACCGGGGGCAGGAGGTTATATACCGGGGGCAGGAGGTTATATACCGGGGGCCGGAGGTTATACACCGGGGGCAGGAGGTTATATACCGGGGGCAGGAGGTTATATACCGGGGGCCGGAGGTTATATACCAGGGGCTGGAGGTTATACACCGGTGGCTGGAGGTTATATACCGGTGGCTGGAGGTTATACACCGGGGGCAGGAGGTTATATATCAGGGGCTGGAGGTTATACACCGGTGGCTGGAGGTTATACACCGGGGGCAGGAGGTTATACACCGGGGGCCGGAGGTTATACACCGGGGGCTGGAGGTTATACACCGGGGGTTGGAGGTTATACACCAGGGGCCGGAGGTTATACACTGGGGGCTGGATATTATACACCACCAGATGATGGGGTTGTATTACTCTATATATGTAGAGTGTGATGGACGGTGTCGGTGCGCGGCGGCTGGAGGGGTTTGGCCTTCGTGCTTGTACATTATATTTCCACACACTTCAGGACACGGATCCGTCCCGGTTGAGGCTGCGGTTACATCAGAAATCACCAGAACTGGATCTCCAGAGATGAGATATGACAGACAATATATTTAATAGTTTCTATTCCAAGACAGAAAAAGTAATGTCAGCCACGTCCTCGTGGTCTTGTTCGCTGTGGAGTCCAGGCCGTGTCCTCGTGGTCTCGGTGGTTATGGCGTCCAATGTCTCTGTGGTCACCACAGCGAGGACAACATCTGGCAGGTGCTGGAGGACAGCCACAGGATCTCCACAAAGTTAAACTGCAGGAGGCCGATCACAAATCCACCCAAAACATCGCTGATGTGGTGCCGGCCAATCATAATGCGAGAAAGTCCAACGCTGAAGGCCCAGAGGACCAGGAGGATCCGCAGCGGGATGGCGAGAACAAGATGGCTGAGGAAGAACTTGGACACCATAGTGGCTCGACTGGCGTGTCCAGCGGGGAAAGCGTAGACATCGAGGACGAGGTAATCCAGGATCCCGGGCGTCACCTCATACGGCCCCCGACGCTTCATCAACTTCTGTAGACCGGCTACTGTGAGGATGTCAAGAAAGAGGGCTGCCGAAAAGAGGGAGAAGATTATTAACCCATCCTCCACGTACCGTATATATATATATATACTACTATAACTCTACCATCTATTAACAAGACTGTATAATACTGCCCCTACATACAAGAATATAACTACTATAATACTGCTCCTATGTACAAGAATATAATTACTACAATACTGCCCCTATATACAAGAATATAACTACTATAATACTGCCCCTATATACAAGAATATAATTACTACAATACTGCCCCTATGTACAAGAATATAACTACTATAATACTGCCCCTATGTACAAGAATATAACTACTATAATACTGCTCCTATGTACAAGAATATAACTACTATAATACTGCCCCCTATGTACAAGAATATAACTACTATAATACTGCTCCTATGTACAAGAATATAACTACTATAATACTGCCCCTATGTACAAGAATATAACTACTATAATACTGCCCCTATGTACAAGAATATAACTACTATAATACTGCCCCCTATATACAAGAATATAACTACTATAATACTGCTCCTATGTACAAGAATATAATTACTACAATACTGCCCCTATATACAAGAATATAACTACTATAATACTGCCCCTATATACAAGAATATAATTACTACAATACTGCCCCCCATGTACAAGAATATAACTACTATAATACTGCCCCTATGTACAAGAATATAACTACTATAATACTGCCCCTATATACAAGAATATAATTACTACAATACTGCCCCCTATGTACAAGAATATAACTACTATAATACTGCTCCTATGTACAAGAATATAATTGCTATAATTCTGCCCCCTATGTACAAGAATATAACTACTATAATACTGCCCCTATATACAAGAATATAATTACTACAATACTGCCCCCTATGTACAAGAATATAACTACTATAATACTGCCCCTATGTACAAGAATATAACTACTATAATACTGCCCCCTATATACAAGAATATAACTACTATAATACTGCTCCTATGTACAAGAATATAACTACTATAATACTGCCCCTATAGACAAGAATATAACTACTATAATACTGCCCCTATATACAAGAATATAACTACTATAATACTGCTCCTATGTACAAGAATATAATTACTATAATACTGCCCCTATATACAAGAATATAACTACTATAATACTGCCCCTATATACAAGAATATAACTACTATAATACTGCCCCCTATGTACAAGAATATAACTACTATAATACTGCCCCCTATGTACAAGAATATAACTACTATAATACTGCCCCCTATGTACAGGAATATAACTACAGTACTATAATACTGCCCCTATGTACATGAATATAACTACTATAATACTGCCCCTATGTACAAGAATATAACTGCTATAATACTGCCCCTATGTACAGAAATATAACTACAGTACTATAATACTGCCCCTATGTACATGAATATAACTACTATAATACTGCCCCTATGTACAAGAATATAACTGCTATAATACTGCCCCTATGTACAGGAATATAACTACTATAATACTGCCCCTATGTACAGAAATATAACTACAGTACTATAATACTGCCCCTATGTACATGAATATAACTACTATAATACTGCCCATATGTACAAGAATATAACTACTATAATACTGCCCCTATATACAAGAATATAATTACTACAATACTGCCCCTATGTACAAGAATATAACTACTATAATACTGCCCCTATGTACAAGAATATAACTACTATAATACTGCTCCTATGTACAAGAATATAACTACTATAATACTGCCCCCTATGTACAAGAATATAACTACTATAATACTGCCCCCTATGTACAAGAATATAACTACTATATTACTGCCCCCTATGTACAGGAATATAACTACAGTACTATAATACTGCCCCTATGTACATGAATATAACTACTATAATACTGCCCCTATGTACAAGAATATAACTGCTATAATACTGCCCCTATGTACAGAAATATAACTACAGTACTATAATACTGCCCCTATGTACATGAATATAACTACTATAATACTGCCCCTATGTACAAGAATATAACTGCTATAATACTGCCCCTATGTACAGGAATATAACTACTATAATACTGCCCCTATGTACAGAAATATAACTACAGTACTATAATACTGCCCCTATGTACATGAATATAACTACTATAATACTGCCCATATGTACAAGAATATAACTACTATAATACTGCCCCTATATACAAGAATATAACTACTATAATACTGCCCCTATATACAAGAATATAATTACTACAATACTGCCCCCTATGTACAAGAATATAACTACTATAATACTGCCCCTATGTACAAGAATATAACTACTATAATACTGCCCCCTATATACAAGAATATAACTACTATAATACTGCTCCTATGTACAAGAATATAACTACTATAATACTGCCCCTATATACAAGAATATAACTACTATAATACTGCCCCTATATACAAGAATATAACTACTATAATACTGCCCCTATATACAAGAATATAACTACTATAATACTGCTCCTATGTACAAGAATATAATTACTATAATACTGCCCCTATATACAAGAATATAACTACTATAATACTGCCCCTATATACAAGAATATAACTACTATAATACTGCCCCCTATGTACAAGAATATAACTACTATAATACTGCCCCCTATGTACAAGAATATAACTACTATAATACTGCCCCCTATGTACAGGAATATAACTACAGTACTATAATACTGCCCCTATGTACATGAATATAACTACTATAATACTGCCCCTATGTACAAGAATATAACTGCTATAATACTGCCCCTATGTACAGAAATATAACTACAGTACTATAATACTGCCCCTATGTACATGAATATAACTACTATAATACTGCCCCTATGTACAAGAATATAACTGCTATAATACTGCCCCTATGTACAGGAATATAACTACTATAATACTGCCCCTATGTACAGAAATATAACTACAGTACTATAATACTGCCCCTATGTACATGAATATAACTACTATAATACTGCCCATATGTACAAGAATATAACTACTATAATACTGCCCCTATATACAAGAATATAACTACTATAATACTGCCCCTATATACAAGAATATAACTACTATAATACTGCCCCCTATGTACAAGAATATTACTACTATAATACTACCCCTCAGTGCAAGAATATAACTACTGTAATACTACCCCTATGTACAAGACTATAACTACTATAATACTGCCCCTATATACAAGAATATAACTACTATAATACTGCCCCTATATACAAGAATATAACTACTATAATACTGCCCCCTATGTACAAGAATATTACTACTATAATACTACCCCTCAGTGCAAGAATATAACTACTGTAATACTACCCCTATGTACAAGAATATAACTTCTATAATGCTGCCCCCTATGTACAAGAATATAATTACTATAATACCGCTCCTATGTACAAGAATATTATTACTATAATACTGCCCCCTATGTACAAGAATATAACTACTATAATACTGCCCCCTATGTACAGGAATATAACTACTATAATACTGCCCCTATGTACAGGAATATAACTACTATAATACTGCCCCTATATACAAGAATATAACTACTATAATACTGCCCCTATATACAAGAATATAACTACTATAATACTGCCCCTATATACAAGAATATAACTACTATAATGCTGCCCCCTATATACAAGAATATAACTACTATAATACTGCTCCTATGTATAAGAATATAACTACTATAATACTGCTCCTATGTACAGGAATATAACTACTATAATACTGCCCCCTATATACAAGAATATAACTACTATAATACTGCTCCTATAATAAAAGAATATAACTACTATAATACTGCTCCCTATATACAAGAATATAACTACTATAATACTGCTCCTATGTACAAGAATATAACTACTATAATACTGCTCCTATGTATAAGAATATAACTACTATAATAATATCTCACTGATACCAGCGCATTCTGTAATAGGAGCCACTGGGGTAACGAGTTTGTCCATGACATTTCTACCCCATCACCTGTGACAGATCATTATAGAAAAGTGGAGACTCTGTAATATTACATAGCGGGGGGCCGAGTGCGGAGGAGCAGAGGTCAGAGGTGTCCCCACCGCTCTGATGACCCCATAACTGCAGAGTCTAGATTTCCTGTGGTAACATCAGCACAAACACTGCGCTTTCCAGGAGCTTCATTGCCGAGCAGCTGCATCAGCCATACATCACCAAGCACAATGCAGAGCCATACATCACCAAGCACAATGCCGAGCCGTACATCACCAAGCACAATGCCGAGCCGTACATCACCAAGCACAATGCCAAGCCGTACATCACCAAGCACAATGCCGAGCCGTACATCACCAAGCACAATGCCGAGCCGTACATCACCAAGCACAATGCCGAGCCGTACATCACCAAGCACAATGCCGAGCCGTACATCACCAAGCACAATGCCGAGCCGTACATCACCAAGCACAATGCAGAGCCGTCCATCACCAAGCACAATGCCGAGCCGTACATCACCAAGCACAATGCCGAACCGTACATCACCAAGCACAATGCAGAGCTGTACATCACCAAGCACAATGCCGAGCCATACATCACCAAGCACAATGCTGAGCCGTACATCACCAAGCACAATGCCGAGCCGTACATCACCAAGCACAATGCCGAGCCGTACATCACCAAGCACAATGCTGAGCCGTACATCACCAAGCACAATGCCGAGCCATACATCACCAAGCACAATGCAGAGCCGTACATCACTAAGCACAATGCCGAGCCGTACATCACCAAGCACAATGCTGAGCCATACATCACCAAGCACAATGCAGAGCCATACATCACCAAGCACAATGCAGAGCCATACATCACCAAGCACAATGCAGAGCCATACATCACCAAGCACAATGCCGAGCCGTACATCACCAAGCACAATGCCGAGCCGTACATCACCAAGCCCAATGCCGAGCTGTACATCACCAAGCACAATGCTGAGCCGTACATCACCAAGCACAATGCTGAGCCATACATCACCAAGCCCAATGCCGAGCCGTACATCACCAAGCACAATGCCGAACCGTACATCACCAAGCCCAATGCCGAGCCGTACATCACCAAGCCCAATGCCGAGCCGTACATCACCAAGCACAATGCTGAGCCATACATCACCAAGCACAATGCCGAGCCGTACATCACCAAGCACAATGCCGAGCCAGACATCACCAAGCACAATGCCGAGCCGTACATCACCAAGCACAATGCCGAGCCATACATCACCAAGCCCAATGCCGAGCCGTACATCACCAAGCCCAATGCCGAGCCGTACATCACCAAGCCCAATGCCGAGCCGTACATCACCAAGCACAATGCTGAGCCATACATCACCAAGCACAATGCCGAGCCGTACATCACCAAACACAATGCCGAGCCGTACATCACCAAGCACAATGCCGAGCCGTACATCACCCAGCCAAATGCCGAGCCGTACATCACCAAGCACAATGCCGAGCCGTACATCACCAAGCACAATGCTGAGCCATACATCACCAAGCACAATGCCGAGCCGTACATCACCAAACACAATGCCGAGCCGTACATCACCAAGCACAATGCCGAGCCGTACATCACCCAGCCAAATGCCTAGTGTCAGATGGAGCAGTTTAAAGCTGCCAACACTGGATTCCAAAGCTTCCAGCTTTGTGGGAATAGTTTGGGGTTGGATCTTATCTGTTCCCCATGATTTTGACCAGTGCATGAGCGCCATACAGACAGGGAGGGGGGAGAACATGATGACAGCACAGAGCTCGGACCCCATGTCGACATTGCCCGTGTGGTCATCGCCCGTGTGGACATCACCCGTGTGGACGTTGCCCATGTGGACATTGCCCGTGTGGATGGCACATGTGTGGATGTTGCCCGTGTAGATGGCGCCCATGTGGGCGTTGCCCATGTGGACATTGCCCGTGTGACCGTCGCCTGTGTAAATTGCGCCTGTGTGCACGTCACCCGTGTGGACATCTCCTGTGTGTATGTTGCCTGTGGGGATGTTGCCCGTGTGGATGGCGCCTGTGTGGATGTTGCCCGTGTGGACGTAGCTCGTGTGGACGAAGCTTGTGTGGATATCGTCTGTGTGGATGTTGCCCGTATGGACGTCGCTCGTGTGGATGTCGCCCGTGTGGACGTCGCCCGTGTGGACATAGCTCGTGTGGACGTCGCTCATGTGGACATAGCCCGTGTGGATGTTGCCCGTGTGTATGTCGCCCGTGTGGACGTCGCCCGTGTGGATATCGCCCGTGTGGATGTTGCCCGTGTGGACGTCGCCCGTGTGGACATCGCCCGTGTGGATGTTGCCCGTGTGGACATCGCCCGTGTGGATGTTGCCCGTGTGGACATCGGCCGTGTGAACGTCGCTCATGTGGACATTGCCCATGTGGATGTCGCTCCTGTGGATGTCGCCCGTGTGGACGTCGCCCGTGTGGACGTCGCCCGTGTGGACGTCGCCCGTGTGGATGTCGCCCGTGTGGACGTAGCCTGTGTGGACGTAGCCCGTGTGGACGTCGCTCGTGTGGACGTAGCCCGTGTGGACGTAGCCCGTGTGGATGCCGCCCGTGTGGACGTAGCCCGTGTGGACGTAGCCCGTGTGGACGTAGCCCGTGTGGACGTCGCCCGTTTGCTGCTAGTTGTGGACACTTTGTGCTGCTCTTCTGTGATTAAGCAGTGGATCATTTTGAGGGTGTCAGCACTTTCGGCCGTGTCTACCCCCCAGAAATAGCCACAAGTGGTGCAGTCACTCACAGACTTCCTAATCCCACTCTTGATCTTCTGTGACCCAAATAACCCGGATTGGGGGGGGCTGTCGGGGGGATTCGCCGTCATCAGCGCAGCCTGAACTTGTGCCGTGAACGTGAATTGCTGGATGTGACGGTGTAAACAGCGGCGCCCTGACACATTGACGATGAGTCTGCTCACTGTCACACGGGGGGACGCCGCAGCCGTGGGACGGAATGTTCTAGAAAGCGAGCTGATGAAAAGAAGGGAGAAGAACGCAATGTATGTGTATAGACCTCAGCTGCACCGGACCCTCCACCCTCAGGCGCACCTGACACTACACTAAGGCTAGGTTCACATTTCCGTTGTTTTAAATCAGTCAGGTCCGTCATCTACGGATCCGTCGTTTTTTAGATGTCAACTGATGCAACGGATGTGTTTTTCACCGGATTCCTTTCACAGGAATCCTGTGAAAAAACTGATCCGTCGCATCCGTTGTGCATCATTTTTTGACGGATCCGCCATGATCCGTTTGTGTTTGGGACAGCCCAGTGGGTGTGCCAAACATGCTGGGCATGCTCAGTAGAGCATGACGGAATCCAGCGCTGGATTCCATCGTAAGGGCAACATCATCATAGGGCCACGGGATGCTCCACAATGGTGGCTGCCACTGCCCAGAGGCCCAAACGTCCATGGCGGTCTTTGCCACTCAGTATCCTGAGGCCGTGGCCCTGCCCAGTAGAATGGTAGCCGAGGCTCTTGTTACCATCTTTACCCGGGTAGGGTTCCCCAGGGAAATATTGCTGGATCGAGGGGTTCAGTCTATGTCGGACCTGGTCCAGTCCCTGTGGCAGACCTGTGGTATTCCAGCTTTTTGCACCACTCCACATCACCCGCAGACCAACGGAATATGTGAACGGGCTTCTACTGACTGAAAGAGATGGGAAAATACCTGCCACATCTCCTGTTCACCTATCGGGAGGTTCCCCAGGAGGCCACAGGGTTCTCGCCCTTCTATCTACTGTTTGGCCGGAAGGTCCATGGTCCTCTCGCTCTTCTGAAGGAGGGAGATGTCTCAGACACCGGAGTGCCTGTCCTTATCTATGTCCTGGAGTTCCCAGACCGTCTCACCCAGCTCGCTACCATGGCTACAGAACACCAGCGAATGGCCCAGTCCAGACAAAGGACCTGGTGTGACCGTAAAGCCAGGACCCGGGAACTGATGGAAGGACAACAGGTGCTCATGATTGACTTCAAGCAATGTGGGAAGGCCCTTATCAATTAATGACACTAACTACATCATTACCCTGGACCCTAGTAGTCGACGACAAAAGACCGTCCACATCAATATGCTGAAGGATGTCATGGCCGATCTCTGTCTATTCTGGCCGAGTGCCACCCCCTAGTAATAACTGCGAGGACGAGTATCTCCCCGATCTTGTTCAGGTAGCCCAGGCGAGAGGATCTCCAGAACAAGCGAGAGGATCCCCGGAACAAGGGGGAGGATCCCCGGAACAAATGGGAGGATCCCTGGAACAAGCGGGAGGATCCCTGGAACAAGGGGAAGGATCCCTGGAACAAGCGGGAGGATCCCCAAAACAAGGGGGAAGATCCCTGGAACAAGCGGGAGGATCCCTGGAACAATCAGGAGGATTTCTGGAACAAGGGGGAGGATCCCTGGAACAAGGGGGAGGACCCCTGGAACAAGCGGGAGGATCTCTGGAACAAGGGGGAGGATCCCTGGAACAAGCGGCAACTAATGCCCAATTTGTAACCATGCTAGACCTGAGCAAGGGGTAAAGGCAGACACCCCTAATGGAGGACGCTCAGGAGCGCACCACCTTCATTACTCGAGTTCCTGGGAATGTCCCTCGGGATGAAAAATGCCCCTGATACGTTCCATAGACTGGTGGATCGACTGTTAGAACAATGTCACGACTTTGCCTCTGTTTATCTGGATGACATTGCCATCTTCAGCACATCCTGGGAGGACCATCTTCTGGGAGGACCATCTTCTGGGAGGACCATCTTCAGCACAACCTGGGAGGACCATCTTCAGCACATCCTGGGAGGACCATCTTCAGCACATCCTGGGAAGACCATCTTCTGGGAGCACCATCTTCAGCACATCCTGGGAGGACCATCTTCAGCACATCCTGGGAGGACCATCTTCAGCACATCCTGCGAGGACCATCTTCAGCACATCCTGGGAGGAAGATCTTCAGCACAACCTGGGAGGACCATCTTCAGCACATCCTGGGAGGACCATCTTCGGCATATCCTGGGAGGTCCATCTTTAGCACATCCTGGGAGGACCATATTCAGCACATCCTGCGAGGACCATCTTCATCACAACCTGGGAGGACCATCTTCAGCACAACCTGGGAGGACCATCTTAAACACTTGGCCATAGCGCTAGACCATATCCAGACTGCAGGACTGACCATTGACCCTGATAAATGCCAGTTGGGGATGGCTGAGGTGCAGAACCTCAGGCACAGAGTAGGGGAGGGACCCTAAGGCGTAGACCCCAGACTAAGAAGCAAGTACTTGCTTTTATGGGAACTGATGGTTGTTATTGAAAATTTGCAACCATACTTGTATGGTAGAGAGTTTACAATTGTGAGTACAGCCCCCTCACATGGTTGTCAGGGGACAATGGACGATTGCTGCGGTGGAGCTTGTCCGTACAACCCTACAGCTTCTCCATCTAGTACAATCCCACCAGAACACTGATGAAGTGTCCCGGCAAGAAGCACTATAGACTCCCTCAGGCCGACCAACCCCTTTACAAGGAACAGCTCAGCAATGTGGACTAAAGAGAGGTGGCCGGAGGTCTGTGTAGACCTCATGTCGTGATCATTTATTAATAAGTGGGGAGAGGTTGTGATGGTGGGATGTGGGGATTCGGTATCATCTCGTTGCTCTGTAGAGTCTTAATCACATTAGTCACCATCCGCAGCCGGGATGTGTCCATGGTTCTTGATGATCTCCTGACTGTCCATTCATGACCCCTATGCTCTCAGATCCCTAGATATCACCCCCTGTGGTGCCTCCATCCCTAGGTTTGGGGAGGCTGAAAACCATCCAACCTGTCTACTTACCCCTGGATGTAAGGAAAAGGCCTCAGGAGGACAAGGAGGCAGTAAGATCCATCCTTTGTGGGATGCTGAAGCTGCGGCCGCCCCCCAGAGAGACCTGGAGAAACCCTGATACCCTGGAAAGGAGACATCTGGAGGATTGTGGCCCTTACCTCCGAGGCATTTATCCCATTACTGGACTGTATCTGGGCCCCTGGACTATTTTACCCTCTGTGTGCTGGATTGTTTTATGGACCTTCCGGTTTACATGTAATAAAGGTTCTACGGATTGTTGATTGTGTGATCTCGGAGTAGGACCCCTTGAGAACTTGTGGCACTATGTGGACACTATAGAGCACTGTTATGTGGACACTATATAGGACTGTTATGTGGATACTATATAGGACTGTTTTGTGGACACTATATAGCACTATTATGTGGACTCTATGGCGCTGTCATGGGAATAGCCTTGTTCTGTGCCTCGTGGGTCCTCCGCAGAGCCCAATCACAGGTAGCAATGATTGAGGCGCGGCTCTACTGTGATGTCACTGGCACTTGGATGACATCATTGCTGGATGAGGACTTAAAGGGGCAGAACGAATTTAGTGGATACTGTGTGATCAGTCGCTCCAGGCCGCGCTCAGATGCACACAGATATTAGTTATCAGCCTGAGACTTCTGCTTCCCCTGGAGATAATCGGAGACAGCGGTGCGTGGTTGACACTTATCTCCTCTGCCCCACGAATATCACACGCAAGGCGGAGAGGGACCCCGTGTCCATGATTAGGGGGATGTCCCAGCTCCTCTCTATTCACACCCAGTTGTATCCAGTGCAGACTGATACATTGTAACAAATGACCAGTGCTGCTGGAGTGTTCCAGACTGGATACAATGTAGCAGCCCCTCCCTGGGCCAGTATACAAAGCCCATGGCATGGTGCCCGGCATGCAGAGCATATACCCCGGTGTCCAGCGTGCAGAGCATATACCCCCTGGCTCAGCATGAGGAGTACATACCCCCCTGGCCCAGTATACAGAGCACATGGCCCGGTGCCCGGTGTGCAGAGCATATACCCCGGTGCTCGACGTGTAGAGCATATACCCTGGGGCCCGGTGTGCAGAGCACATACTCCCTGGCTCAGCATGCAGAGCACATGGCCCGGTGCCCAGTATGCAGAGCATATACTCCGGTACCCGGTTTGCAGAGCATATACCCCGGTGCTCGACGTGTAGAGCATATACCCTGGTGCCCGGTGTGCAGAGCATATACTCCGGTACACGGTGTGCAGAGCATATACCCCGGTGCCCGGTGTGCAGAGCACATACCCCCTGGCTCAGCATGCAGAGCACATGGCCCGGTGCCCGGTGTGCAGAGCACTTACCCCCTGGCTCAGCATGCAGAGCACATGGCCCAGTGCCCGGTGTGCAGAACACTTACCCCCTGGCTCAGCATGCAGAGCACATGGCCTAGTGCCCAGTATGCAGAGCATATACCCCGGTGCCCAGTATGCAGAGCATATACCCCGGTGCCCGCTGTGCAGAGCATATACCCCGGTGCCCAGTATGCAGAGCATATACCCCGGTGCCCGCTGTGCAGAGCACATACCCCCTGGCTCAGCATGCAGAGCACATGGCCCAGTGCCCAGTATGCAGAGCATATCCCCCAGTGCCCAGTATGCAGAGCACATGGCCCAGTGCCCAGTATGCAGAGCATATCCCCCAGTGCCCAGTATGCAGAGCATATACTCCGGTACCCGGTTTGCAGAGCATATACCCCGGTGCCTGGTGTGCAGAGCACATACCCCCTGGCTCAGCATTCAGAGCACATGGCCCAGTGCCCAGTATGCAGAGCATATACCCCGGTGCCCAGTATGCAGAGCACATGGCCCAGTGCCCAGCGTGCCCACTCCTAGCAGGTTGGGTGCCATGTCTTACCCAGCAGCAGGTTCACCAGCACCTCTTGACCGGCCAGCGTGTTGCTGTTCCACAGGCAGATGACGGTTCCCAGGATCCAGGGGAAGCCATGGCTGGTGATCCCGATGAGCTTGACCATAGAGCGGGCACTGCCCCATGAAGACGTGATGTGGGCACAGACGCCCAGCCTCTTGGACATGGCAATGTCTATGGCCATGAGCGAGTTCCAGGCGATGCCCTTGAAGGAGGGGTTGAGCTGCATGCAGTCTTCCTCGGGTAGCTGCTGGCTCTGCCGCCTCTCGCGGGCACCCTCGCTGGCATTGCCACCATATTGCCCACCCTGCTTCCTATTAAAGCTTCTGCCCTCCTGGGGTGCAGTCGCCGGCTGGTTCAGGGACATGAACTCGGGTCTGGCCAGCACATTGTTCCGGTCCCGGGCTCTCGGCCGTCTCTGGGGGGCTGGCATCTTCACAGGACCCCCAAAGCTGTGGGCACAAGGAGGTGGCGGGCACTGGAGACGCTCTGTATGACGAGGGCGGTCGGCTGCTCCCTGCCACATGTCCCGGGTTATATTTAGTGACGGCACAGTGCCCGTGTGTTTATCCACAGTCCTGACGGCCCCTGACACTTCTGCCTATCACAGGGGCCCCGGCGGCCGAGACGTCCAATGGGGAGTGAGGCACCGGGAAAGTAACCTGAGGCCGGACATGGCCGCTGGGATATTTACACCCTCCGCACAAGGACGCTGGGATTTGTAGTCAGTGGCTGGCGCCAACTCTGCAGCTCGGATGACGCGGTGATGAACAGCGGCAGGTGTCGGCTCCAGCGAGGGTCCGGTCAGGGTTTATCTGGGTTGTCACCCAGCTTTCCCAGAAGCTGACAGACCTAAAGGAATCACCGAATACAACAGGAGACCCCGGAACAGTAGAGAGGAGGGCGGCCAGAACTGTACAATGCCCCCCCAAACCGAGACTCAAAGCACAAAACGGGCCGAACCAGAAACAGGATCTCCTGGCAGGTCCGGATTATTACTGTCCGCTCACAGCATGTATGTACACAGCGACTGCACCCGCAGAATAGTGAGTGCAGCTCTGGGGTATACTACAGGAGGTAACTCAGGATCAGTAATGTAATGTATGTACACAGCGACTGCACCCGCAGAATAGTGAGTGCAGCTCTGGGGTATAATACAGGAGGTAACTCAGGATCAGTAATGTATGTACACAGCGACTGCACCTGCAGAACAGTGAGTGCAGCTCTGGAGTATAATACAGGATCAGTAATCTATGTACAGGTTGAACTAGATGGACCTAGGTCTTTTTTCAACCTAAGTAACTATGTAACTATGTAACTACACAGCGACTGCACCCGCAGAATAGTGAGTGCAGCTCTGGGGTATAATACAGGAGGTAACTCAGGATCAGTAATGTATGTACACAGTGACTGCACCAGCAGAATAGTGAGTGCAGCTCTGGAGTATAATGCAGGAGGTAACTCAGGATCAAATATATAATGTATGTACACAGTGACTGCACCAGCAGAATAGTGAGTGCAGCTCTGGAGTATAATACAGGCGGTAACTCAGGATCAGTAATGTAATGTATGTACACAGTGACTGCACCAGCAGAATAGTGAGTGCAGCTCTGGTGTATAATACAGGAGATAACCCATGATCAGTAATGTAATGTATGTAGTCAGTAACTGCAGCAGCAGAATAGTGAGTGCAGCTCTGGAGTATAATACAGGAGGTAACTTAGGATCAGTAATGTATGTACACAGTGACTGCACCAGCAGAATAGTGAGTGCAGCTCTGCAGGTTTTCAGGCTCCACGTTGGCCTCTTCCTGTCCATCTGATCCGGGCAGCGCTTTTTCCAGAGCTCGGCATCTTCTCCCCTCATTTTAATCACATTGCCATAATCCACCGGTGATTATATAAATTCTGCGGGTTGTCGCTGTATTCTGGGATTTGGGGCACACGGTGTGGATCATCCGGCGGTGGACGGGCAGAGTTCGGTTTCATCCATTCTGAGTTATTTGTTGTTACTGTAACATTTTTCTTGCTGTCAGTGAATGGAGCATCGGTGGTTGTATTCAGAGGCTGTAAACCCCAGAAGGACACAGTGCTTTCCCCAGCTGGGACTGGCTGATAACAGAAAGCAATGTACATAATCCTAATATATCATGTGAGTGATTATCTGATTAGTCCGCGCTGCAGCGGAAATTTGATTACGGTGAGGAACTCCAGGGATCCCCCCCCCGCCCCCGCATGATATAATTACACGGCTGCTGACCCATGATACCATGATAATGATGGTACCCATCAGCCACCACTGTCTGGCCGCTCGCTCATCCAGTATACAGTCCAGTATATAGTCCAGTACACAGTCCAGTATATAGTCCAGTATACAGTCCAGTATACAGTCCAGTATATAGTCCAGTATACAGTCCAGTATATAGTTCAGTATACAGTCCAGTATATAGTCCAGTATACAGTCCAGTATATAGTTCAGTGTCCAGTATATAGTCCAGTATACAGTCCAGTATATAGTCCAGTATACAGTCCAGTATATAGTCCAGTATACAGTCCAGTATATAGTCCAGTATACAGTCCAGTATATAGTCCAGTATAAAGTCCAGTATATAGTCCAGTATACAGTCCAGTATATAGTCCAGTATACAGTCCAGTATATAGTCCAGTATAAAGTCCAGTATTTAGTCCAGTATACAGTCCAGTAAATAGTCGAGTATACAGTCCAGTATACAGTCCAGCATATAGTCCAGTATATAGTCCAGTATACAGTCCAGTATACAGTCCAGTATATAGTCCAGTACACAGTCCAGTATATAGTCCAGTATATAGTCCAGTACACAGTCCAGTATATAGTCCAGTATACAGTCCAGTATACAGTCCAGTATACAGTCCAGTATATAGTCCAGTACACAGTCCAGTATATAGTCCAGTATACAGTCCAGTATACAGTCCAGTATATAGTCCAGTATACAGTCCAGTATATAGTTCAGTATACAGTCCAGTATATAGTCCAGTATACAGTCCAGTATATAGTTCAGTATACAGTCCAGTATATAGTCCAGTATACAGTCCAGTATATAGTCCAGTATACAGTCCAGTATATAGTCCAGTATACAGTCCAGTATATAGTCCAGTATAAAGTCCAGTATATAGTCTAGTATACAGTCCAGTATATAGTCCAGTATACAGTCCAGTATATAGTCCAGTATAAAGTCCAGTATATAGTCCAGTATACAGTCCAGTATATAGTCGAGTATACAGTCCAGTATACAGTCCAGCATATAGTCCAGTATATAGTCCAGTATACAGTCCAGTATATAGACAAGTATATAGCCCAGTATACAGTCCAGTATACAGTCCAGTATATAGCCTAGTATACAATCCAGTATTTACTCTAGTATATAGTCCAGTATATAGCCCAGTATATAGTCCAGTATACAGTCCAGTATATAGTCCAGTATATAGTATATAGTCCAGTATACAGTCCAGTAGACAATACAGTATATAGCCCAGTATACAATCCAGTATTTACTCCAGTATATAGTCCAGTATATAGCCCAGTATATAGCCTAGTATACAGTCCAGTATATAGTCCAGTATATAGTCCAGTAGACAATCCAGTATATAGTCCAGTATACAGTCCAGTATACAGTCCAGTATATAGTCGAGTATACAGTCCAGTATACAATCCAGTATATAGCCTAGTATACAGTCCAGTATATAGTCCAGTATATAGTCCAGTATACAGTCCAGTATACAGTCCAGTATATAGCCCAGTATACAGTCCAGTATACAGTCCAGTATATAGTCCAGTATATAGTCCAGCATATAATCCAGTATATAGTCCAGGATATAGTCAAGTATACAGTCCAGTATACAGTTCAGTTTATAGTCCAGTATACAGTCCAGTATATAGTCCAGTATACAGTCCAGTATATAGTCGAGTATACAGTCCAGTATACAGTCCAGCATATAGTCCAGTATATAGTCCAGTATACAGTCCAGTATATAGACAAGTATATAGCCCAGTATACAGTCCAGTATACAGTCCAGTATATAGCCTAGTATACAATCCAGTGTTTACTCTAGTATATAGTCCAGTATATAGCCCAGTATATAGTCCAGTATACAGTCCAGTATATAGTCCAGTATACAGTCCAGTAGACAATACAGTATATAGCCCAGTATACAATCCAGTATTTACTCCAGTATATAGTCCAGTATATAGCCCAGTATATAGCCTAGTATACAGTCCAGTATATAGTCCAGTATATAGTCCAGTAGACAATCCAGTATATAGTCCAGTATACAGTCCAGTATATAGTCGAGTATACAGTCCAGTATACAATCCAGTATATAGCCTAGTATACAGTCCAGTATATAGTCCAGTATATAGTCCAGTATACAGTCCAGTATACAGCCCAGTATACAGTCCAGTATACAGTCCAGTATATAGTCCAGTATATAGTCCAGCATATAATCCAGTATATAGTCCAGGATATAGTCAAGTATACAGTCCAGTATACAGTTCAGTTTATAGTCCAGTATACAGTCCAGTATATAGTCCAGTATACAGTCCGGTATACAGTTAGGTCCAGAAATCTTTGGCCAGTGACACAATTTTGGCGAGTTGGGCTCTGCATGCCGCCACATTGGATTTGAAATGAAACCTCTACAACAGAATTCAAGTGCAGATTGTAACGTTTAATTTGAAGGTTTGAACAAAAATATCTGATAGAAATTGTAGGAATTGTCACATTTCTTTACAAACACTCCACATTTTAGGAGGTCAAAAGTAATTGGACAAATAAACCAAACCCAAACAAAATATTTTTATTTTCAATATTTTGTTGCGAATCCTTTGGAGACAATCACTGCCTTAAGTCTGGAACCCATGGACATCACCAAACGCTGGGTTTCCTCCTTCTTAATGCTTTGCCAGGCCTTTACAGCCGCAGCCTTCAGGTCTTGCTTGTTTGTGGGTCTTTCCGTCTTAAGTCTGGATTTGAGCAAGTGAAATGCATGCTCAATTGGGTTAAGATCTGGTGATTGACTTGGCCATTGCAGAATGTTCCACTTTTTTGCACTCATGAACTCCTGGGTAGCTTTGACTGTATGCTTGGGGTCATTGTCCATCTGTACTATGAAGCGCCGTCCGATCAACTTTGCGGCATTTGGCTGAATCTGGGCTGAAAGTATATCCCGGTACACTTCAGAATTCATCCGGCTACTCTTGTCTGCTGTTATGTCATCAATAAACACAAGTGACCCAGTGCCATTGAAAGCCATGCATGCCCATGCCATCACGTTGCCTCCACCATGTTTTACAGAGGATGTGGTGTGCCTTGGATCATGTGCCGTTCCCTTTCTTCTCCAAACTTTTTTCTTCCCATCATTCTGGTACAGGTTGATCTTTGTCTCATCTGTCCATAGAATACTTTTCCAGAACTGAGCTGGCTTCATGAGGTGTTTTTCAGCAAATGTAACTCTGGCCTGTCTATTTTTGGAATTGATGAATGGTTTGCATCTAGATGTGAACCCTTTGTATTTACTTTCATGGAGTCTTCTCTTTACTGTTGACTTAGAGACAGATACACCTACTTCACTGAGAGTGTTCTGGACTTCAGTTGATGTTGTGAACGGGTTCTTCTTCACCAAAGAAAGTATGCGGCGATCATCCACCACTGTTGTCATCCGTGGACGCCCAGGCCTTTTTGAGTTCCCAAGCTCACCAGTCAATTCCTTTTTTCTCAGAATGTACCCAACTGTTGATTTTGCTACTCCAAGCATGTCTGCTATCTCTCTGATGGATTTTTTCTTTTTTTTCAGCCTCAGGATGTTCTGCTTCACCTCAATTGAGAGTTCCTTAGACCACATGTTGTCTGGTCACAGCAACAGCTTCCAAATGCAAAACCACACACCTGTAATCAACCCCAGACCTTTTAACTACTTCATTGATTACAGGTTAACGAGGGAGACGCCTTCAGAGTTAATTGCAGCCCTTAGAGTCCCTTGTCCAATTACTTTTGGTCCCTTTAAAAAGAGAAGGCTATGCATTACAGAGCTATGATTCCTAAACCCTTTCTCCGATTTGGATGTGAAAACTCTCATATTGCAGCTGGGAGTGTGCACGTTCAGCCCATATTATATATATAATTGTATTTCTGAACATGTTTTTGTAAACAGCTAAAATAACAAAACTTGTGTCACTGTCCAAATATTTCTGGATCTAACTGTATAGTCCAGTATACAGTCCAGTATTTAGTCCAGTATATAGTCCGGTATATAGTCCAGTATATAGTCAAGTATACAGTCCAGTATAAAGTCCAGTATACAGTCCAGTATATAGCCCAGTATACAGTCCAGTATATAGCCCAGTATACAGTCCAGTATATAGCCCAGTATACAGTCCAGTATATAGCCCAGTATACAGTCCAGTATACAGTCCAGTATAAAGTCCAGTATACAGTCCAGTATATAGCCCAGTATACAGTCCAGTATACAGTCCAGTATACACTCCAGTATACACTCCAGTATAAAGTCCAGTATACAGTCCAGTATACAGTCCAGTATAAAGTCCAGTATACAGTCCAGTATACAGTCCAGTATACAGTCCAGTATATAGCCCAGTATATAGCCCAGTATACAGTCCAGTATACAGTCCAGTATATAGTCCAGTATATAGTCCAGCATATAATCCAGTATATAGTCCAGGATATAGTCAAGTATACAGTCCAGTATACAGTTCAGTTTATAGTCCAGTATACAGTCCGGTATATAGTCCAGTATACAGTCCGGTATATAGTCCAGTATACAGTCCAGTATTTAGTCCAGTATACAGTCCAGTATATAGGTGTATACCCAGAGCTCCAGCCTCTACTGTGGAAAAACAAATGGGGTTAGACTGGAAAGTCTGCGGGTTCCTCATCTCCACTTCCTACGGAAATGTCATGGGTGGGGGGTCACATAATCTATAGTGACATGGGACAGATCATCAAACGGGTGCGGTCACACCCAGGAAGCTTCAGAGCTGCACTTCATACTGCTGCAGCCGTAGTCAGCCATGTCTCTGGTTATGGAGTTAGTCTGGTCACCCACAGTCACTTCTGAGTATCTTGTCACTGGAGATGAGAATTAGAGAACACACAGTTTCCTAAATGTTGCGCTCGTTGTGTTGTCCTATGTGATTATATCCTCACAGGAGGGAACTTGCAGGATTTTCCGCTTATTTCATAAATTGAATTTATTGTAAAGCAAATAATAAAAATCTAAATGAGATAAATGTAAAATACAAGGATCACAATTAGAGAACACGGATCACAATTAGAGAACACGGATCACAATTAGAGAACACGGATCACAATTAGAGAACACGGATCACAATTAGAGAAGACGGATCACAATTAGAGAACACGGATCACAATTAGAGAACACGGATCACAATTAGAGACCACAGACCACAATTAGAGAACACAGATCACAATTAGAGAACACGGATCACAGTTAGAGAACACAGACCACAATTAGAGAACACTGTCAGATCCCTGCAGGTTATTGGTGTTAATCTGAACCTGGTGCTAATTTCCTTAATTATCTGACAAACCCGATGTAACTGGCAGCTGAACTTTCCAGTTTGCTGTTCCAAAGTGACTGAAAGCCTCCAGTAGCAGGTTGTCCAGATGAAGGCCAAAGAGGTGACCCTATCAGCCATAGCAAGAGAAGTAGGTCATTCCAAGTCTGTGATTTCGAGAATATTGTATCTTTACAACATCACAAACTCTTTCAAGTTCCCCAAGAAGATTGGTCACCCTCAAAAGACAAATGCAATAGAGGACAGGATAATGCGGAGACTCTCCATGGGTAAATGTTTCACACTGTAGCTGGAATTGCCGCCAGTTCAGTACTGAACAGGGTAAGGATCTGTCTCGTCATACAGGGTCACGACGTGTAAGAGCATTTGGACTGAAAGTCCACTCTGAAGTGACCAAACCTGTGTGGACAGAGGAGAAGTGTCCACGGCTCATTTTAGTGATGAAAGCAAGTTTATATTATTTGGGTCTGATGGGAAACATTATGTTCATTACCAAACTGGGGAAAGACTGAACCCAAAGTGTGTTAAGAAGTTAGTGACAGGCGGTGGAGGAAGGGTCATGGTTCGGGGATGTCTTCTGTAGCAGGAGCTGGACCTCTCATACAGCTACATGGCAGAGTGAATGCAAGTGTGGATCAGAACCTTCTCAACACCTCCACCAATCAGCAGGCTGAAGGGAAACCTTTCTTTACCAGGCACAGCGCCATACATCTGGTAGTGGCTAAGTTTGGTACTGCAGCTCTGTCGCAATCACTTTAGTGGGGCACTGATAACTGCCCCCCCTTCAGTAATCCCAGATGCCAATAAGGGGTCTGGAAAAGCTGGATGACAGCACATATAAACACCTAATTGTGTCCCCGAGCGCATCAAGACTGAAAATACAGAAGAAGAGACATATAATGTGAAATATTTGCCATTCAGGGGCCTGGAAAAGCTGGATGACAGCCCATATAAACACCTAATTGTGTCCCCGAGCTCATCAAGACTGAAAATATAGAAGAGGAAAACATATAATTTGAAATATTTACCATTCAGGGGTCTGGAAAAGCTGGATGACCACCCATAAGTGCCCCATTACAGCTGCTAGTTTTTCCTCCCTGTGTAGAGGCTGCAGATATGGAAACGGTGATGGATGGCATCATGGATATGGCAGTTTGGGGAGTCTGGAAAAGCTGGGTGATTACAGACAACCCCCATTCTAGCTTCTAATTGTCTAGTTTGAGGTGAAGACCACAGCATTACTAGACATATTTGCCATTCAGGGTTGTGGAAAAGCTGGGTGACAAGCCATCTGGACTCCATTATAGCTCTTGAAGCTCCCACACATGCTTTATCACCACATAACTATGCAGATTTGCCATGCAGGGGTCCAGAAAAGCTGGGGAATAACAGCTATGGCCCCCATTCTAGCTCTTAATTATATAGATTGAGTTCAGGACCACTGCATTACTAGACATATTTGCCATTCAGGGTTGTGGAAAAGCTGGGTTACAACCCATCTGGACGCCATTATAGTTCCTGAAGCTGTCCCCAGCCTTACACATGGGCAAGAGGGGATGCATCACTACATAACTAGGCAGGATTGCCATTCAGGGGTCTGGAAAAGCTGGGTGACAATCTATCTGGACTCCATTATAGTTCCTGAAGCTGTCCCCAGCTTTATACATTGGCAAGGAGGGTGTATCACTACATAACTAGGCAGGATTGCCATTCAGGGGTCTGGAAAAGCTGGGTGACAATCCATTCCCTGAAGGAACAGAGGACGTTGCAGAATGTGGCCACAGACCTGAGAAGCGCTGGAGACAGAAGACGAGTGAGGCCAGAAAACTACATTACCCAGAACCCCCCGCTCCTGTCATGCATCATCCAGCTGCTGTGCAGGGAATTAGTGCAGCAGCAAAACAAAGGGGGCAGCAATGGCAGCAGCAGTGTGGAGGATGGGGGTCGTCACCACGAGGAAGACTGCAAACATTCACCTGCACTGGGGCTGGCTGCAGAGCACTGACAGATGGGCAACCAGCTGCACTGCAGAGCATCTCCCTGCTGGAGGAGGGACTGATGATGAGAGTTATGTGCCAGCAGCAGACTGAGCAGGGGACGCTGGGGCCGGGCTGCCTAATCTGATGGGTGGAGTAGTCACCTGCACTGCAGAGTCCCTCCAGGAGAGGATGAGGAGGAGAACTTCTGACTACTACTCCTCCAGCGTCTGGATGATGACTGCTGCATCCTGCAACTAATGATGACTACATCCTGCAACTGATACCATGGATGATGACTACTACATCCTGCAACTGATACCATGGATGATGACTACTACATCCTGCAACTGATACCATGGATGATGACTACTACATCCTGCAACTGAGACCATGGATGATGACTACTATGTTCTGCAACTGAGACCATGGATGATGACTTCAACTGCATCCTGCAACTGAGACCATGGATGATGACTACTACTACATCCTGCAACTGAGACCATGGATGATGACTACAACTGCATCCTGCAACTGAGACCATGGATGATGACTCCTACATCCTGCAACTGAGACCATGGATGATGACTACTACATCCTGCAACTGATACCATGGATGATGACTCCTACATCCTGCAACTGAGACCATGGATGATGACTCCTACATCCTGCAACTGAGACCATGGATGATGACTACTATGTTCTGCAACTGAGACCATGGATGATGACTACTACATCCTGCAACTGAGACCATGGATGATGACTACTATGTTCTGCAACTGAGACCATGGATGATGACTACTACATCCTGCAACTGAGACCATGGATGATGACTACTATGTTCTGCAACTGAGACCATGGATGATGACTACTACATCCTGCAACTGAGACCATGGATGATGACTTCAACTGCATCCTGCAACTGAGACCATGGATGATGACTACTACTACATCCTGCAACTGAGACCATGGATGATGACTACAACTGCATCCTGCAACTGAGACCATGGATGATGACTACTACATCCTGCAACTGAGACCATGGATGATAACTACTACTGAATCCTGCAACTGAGACCATGGATGATGACTACTACTACATCCTGCAACTGAGACCATGGATGATGACTACAACTGCATCCTGCAACTGAGACTATGGATGATGACTACTACAACATCCTGCAACTGAGACCATGGATGATGACTCCTACATCCTGCAACTGAGACCATGGATGATGACTACTATGTTCTGCAACTGAGACCATGGATGATGACTACTACATCCTGCAACTGAGACCATGGATGATGACTACTATGTTCTGCAACTGAGACCATGGATGATGACTACTACATCCTGCAACTGATACCATGGATGATGACTACAACTGCATCCTGCAACTGAGACCATGGATGATGACTACTACTACATCCTGCAACTGAGACCATGGATGATGACTACAACTGCATCCTGCAACTGAGACCATGGATGATGACTACTATGTTCTGCAACTGAGACCATGGATGATGACTACTACATCCTGCAACTGAGACCATGGATGATGACTACAACTGCATCCTGCAACTGAGACCATGGATGATGACTACTACATCCTGCAACTGAGACCATGGATGATGACTACTACTGCATCCTGCAACTGAGACCATGGATGATGACTACTACTACATCCTGCAACTGAGACCATGGATGATGACTACAACTGCATCCTGCAACTGAGACCATGGATGATGACTACTACAACATCCTGCAACTGAGACCATGGATGATGACTACTACTGCATCCTGCAACTGAGACCATAGATGATGACTACTACTGTATCCTGCAACTGAGACCATGGATGATGACTACAACTGCATCCTGCAACTGAGACCATGGATGATGACTACTACTACATCCTGCAACTGAGACCATGGATGATGACTACTACTGCATCCTGCAACTGAGACCATGGATGATGACTACTACTGCATCCTGCAACTGAGACCATGGATGGTGACTACTACCTTCTGTAAGTGAGACCCTGGATGATGCCTACTACTGTATCCTTCCTGCAACTGAGACTATGGTTGATGACTACTAACTTCTGTAAGTAACACCATGGATGATGACTACTACTGCTTCCTGAAAGTGAGACCCTGGATGATGACTACTCCTGGATGACTGCTTCAGTTTCTTGCATATGAAACCTTGGATGATACCTACTCCTTAATGATGACTACTGCAGCCTCTTGCACAAGTCCCTGAATGATGACTACTCCAGCCTTCTCCTGAGGATGGTGACTACTCCAGCCTTCTCCTGAGGATGGTGACTACTCCAGCCTTCTCCTGAGGATGATGACTACTCCAGCCTTCTCCTGAGGATGGTGACTACTCCAGCCTTCTCCTGAGGATGATGACTACTCCAGCCTTCTCCTCAGGATGGTGACTACTCCAGCCTCCTGCTCCTGAGGATGGGGACTACTCCAGCCTTCTCCTGAGGATGGTGACTACTCCAGCCTTCTCCTGAGGATGGTGACTACTCCAGCCTTCTCCTGAGGATGGTGACTACTTCAGCCTGCTCCTGAGGATGGTGACTACTCCAGCCTCCTGCTCCTGAGGATGGTGACTACTCCAGCCTCCTGCTCCTGAGGATGGGGACTACTCCAGCCTTCTCCTGAGGATGATGACTACTCCAGCCTTCTCCTCAGGATGGTGACTACTCCAGCCTCCTGCTCCTGAGGATGGGGACTACTCCAGCCTTCTCCTGAGGATGGTGACTACTCCAGTTTTCTCCTGAGGATGATGACTACTCCAGCCTTCTCCTGAGGATGATGACTACTCCAGCCTTCTCCTGAGGATGATGACTACTTCAGCCTTCTCCTGAGGATGATGACTACTCCAGCCTTCTCCTGAGGATGATGACTACTCCAGCCTTCTCCTGAGGATGATGACTACTCCAGCCTTCTCCTGAGGATGATGACTACTCCAGCCTTCTCCTGAGGATGGTGACTACTCCAGCCTTCTCCTGAGGATGATGACTACTCCAGCCTTCTCCTGAGGATGGTGACTACTCCAGCCTTCTCCTGAGGATGATGACTACTCCAGCCTTCTCCTGAGGATGGTGACTACTCCAGCCTTCTCCTGAGGATGGTGACTACTCCAGCAGTCCTGGTGGCCGGGTGACCTGCACTGCAGTGTCTCCCCAGCAGCAGAGCTATATCTGGCCCCTGGGAGGTGACTGCTGCCGACGTTGTCCCCCTGCCCCGGTGTGGAGAGGAGCTGCAGACTGGGGGTGACTTCTCCTCTCTGCAGACGTGTCCCCCTGCCCCGGTGTGGAGAGGAGCTGCAGACTGGGGGGTGACTTGTTCTCTGCAGAAGTGTCCCCCTGCCCCGGTGTGGAGAGGAGCTGTGCAGACTGGGAGTGACTTCTCTCTGAAGACATTGTCCCCCTGCCCCGGTGTGGAGAGGAGCTGTGCAGACTGGGGGTGACTTCTCTCTGAAGACATTGTCCCCCTGCCCCGGTGTGGAGAGGAGCTGTGCAGACTGGGGGTGACTTCTCTCTGAAGACATTGTCCCCCTGCCCCGGTGTGGAGAGGAGCTGCAGACTGGGGGTGACTTCTCTCTGCAGACGTGTCCCCCTGCCCCGGTGTGGAGAGGAGCTGCAGACTTGGGGGGTGACTTCTCTCTGAAGACATTGTCCCCCTGCTCCGGTGTGGAGAGGAGCTGTGCAGACTGGGGGTGACTTCATTCTGCAGACGTGTCCCCCTGCCCCGGTGTGGAGAGGAGCTGCAGACTTGGAGGGTGACTTCTCTCTGCAGACGTGTCCCCCTGCCCCGGTGTGGAGAGGAGCTGTGCAGACGAGGGGTGACTGCTACAGACGTGTCCCCCTGCCCCGGTGTGGAGAGGAGCTGCAGACTGGGGGTGACTTCTCTCTGCAGACGTGTCCCCCTGCCCCGGTGTGGAGAGGAGCTGTGCAGACTGGGGGTGACTGCTACAGACGTGTCCCCCTGCCCCGATGTGGAGAGGAGCTGCAGACTGGGGGTGACTTCTCCTCTCTCTGCAGACGTGTCCCCCTGCCCCGGTGTGGAGAGGAGCTGCAGACTGGGGGTGACTGCTACAGACGTGTCCCCCTGCCCCGGTGTGGAGAGGAGCTGCAGACTGGGGGTGACTGCTACAGACGTGTCCCCCTGCCCCGGTGTGGAGAGGAGCTGTAGACTGGGGGTGACTTCTCCTCTCTTTGCAGACATTGTCCCCCTGCCCCGGTGTGGAGAGGAGCTGCAGACTGGGGGTGACTTCTCTCTGCAGACACTGTCCCCCTGCCTCGGTGTGGAGAGGAGCTGCAGACTGGGGGTGACTTCTCTCTGCAGACACTGTCCCCCTGCCTCGGTGTGGAGAGGAGCTGTGCAGACTGGGGGTGACTTCTCTCTGCAGACACTGTCCCCCTGCCTCGGTGTGGAGAGGAGCTGTGCAGACTGGGGGTGACTTCTCTCTGCAGACGTGTCCCCCTGCCCCGGTGTGGAGAGGAGCTGCAGACTGGGGGTGACTTCTCTCTGCAGACGTGTCCCCCTGCCCCGGTGTGGAGAGGAGCTGCAGACTGGGGGTGACTTCTTTCTGAAGACATTGTCCCCCTGCCCCGGTGTGGAGAGGAGCTGCAGACTGGGGGTGACTTCTTTCTGCAGACGTGTCCCCCTGCCCCGGTGTGGAGAGGAGCTGTGCAGACTGGGGGTGACTTCTTTCTGCAGACGTGTCCCCCTGCCCCGGTGTGGAGAGGAGCTGCAGACTGGGGGTGACTTCTCCTCTCTCTGCAGAGTCCCTCCCCGGGGAGGAGAGGAGCTGCTCCTGTCATCTGGGCGCTTGTTGTAAAGTTTCCTGTGCTTGTTGCAGGGTGGGGAGTTGGTGACAATGAGGCGCGGTGACAAGGACACATCAGTGGCAGGCTGAGCGCGGCATGGTGGGGGACCCCTGCTGACCCCCGCCTGGCAGAGCTGGGATTCCCTGCCTGCTGCCTGCAGCCGGGAGCATGCCACAGACAGTGCCAGCAGCAGGTGACCCCTGCCACCCCAAAAGCTGCCCCCCCGGATCCGGAGGCGTCCTGCTGCCATCGCACAGGTATTTAATATTCCATCCTTTATTTATGGCGTCAGCGCTGCAGCCTCCAGGCTCTGCTTACAATGTGCACCTTTACATGTCACCTATATGGCAGGCGATAGCCCCTATAGATTAACCCCTTGTGGCCGCCCCCCTTCACTATTGCGGATCCCGTTTGGTTACTGAGCTGGAACCGTTGCTGCCGCCTGTGTCTTGGTGCATTATGCTACAGCAGAGGATTGCACACAAACGCTGATCCCAGTGAGCTCAGCAGCAAATGAAGGGGTCACATACTAATGCAAAGCGCCGTCAGATCATATAGTGGTGCAAAGGGACGGCGGGGGGCATGGAAGGGGTTAATTCAGGGCTGCAAGTGCAGCAACCCAGGGGTTAATACCATGCACTATATGGAATATGGGACCAAAGGAATAAATGTTGCATCAGATTTTGGGAAAGCTGGGTGCCGTATTTGTCCATCGTTGCCACCCAGCTTTCCTAGTCTCACAAATAACAGCAGTATTCATCACCCACTCCAACTTTATGGCTTAACTAGATAGACATCCAGTGATGCAGGAAAGCTGGGTGACAACCATCGTGGGAGCTGTTTGGTTGTGACCCAGCTTTCCTAGACTCCAGAATGTCCCCAGTATACACCGTCTGCTCCAGCTTTGGGGAATAGACTGACAATCAGGAGTGCAGGAAAGCTGGGTGACAACCATCTTTGGAGCTGTATTGGCAGACAGTTTCGTTGTCACCCAGCTTTCCTAGAGTCCAGAATGTCCACAGTATACACTGTGTGCTCCAACATTGAGGCATAACTAGATAGACAAGCAGGGGCGCAGGAAAGCTGGATTAAAATCATCGTGGGAGTTGTATTGGCCTACAGTTTGGTTGTCACCCAGCTTTCCTAGACTCCAGAATGTCAAAAGTATGCACTCCCTGCTCCAACCCAGCATTGGGGCATAATTAGATAGACAAGCAGGGGCGCAGGAAAATTAGATGACAATCATTGTGAGAGTTGTATTGGCGTACAGTTTGGTTATCACCCAGCTTTCCTGAACTCCAGAATGTGCAAAGTATACACCGCCTGCTCCAGCATTTGGGCATAACTAGATAGACAAACAGGGGTGCAGGAAAGCTGGGTGGAAACCATTGTGGGAGATGTATTGGCCTACAGTTGGGTTGTCACCCAGCTTTCCTAGACTCCAGAATGTCCACAGTATACACCATCTGATAACTAGATAGACAAACAGGGGTGCAGGAAAGCTGGGTGGAAACCATTGTGGGAGATGTATTGGCAGACAGTTTGATTGTTACCCAGCTTTCCTAGACTCCAGAATGTCCACAGTATACACCATCTGATAACTAGATAGACAACCAGGGGTGCAGGAAAGCTGGGTGGCAATTATTGCTGGAGATGTATTGGCCTACAGTTTGGTTGTTACCCAGCTTTCCTAGACTCCAGAATGTCCACAGTATACACCATCTGATAACTAGATAGACAAACAGGGGTGCAGGAAAGCTGGGTCACATCCATTGTGAGAGATGTATTGGCCTACAGTTTGGTTGTTACTCAGCTTTCCTAGACTCCAGAATGTCCACAGTATACACCATCTGATAACTAGATAGACAACCAGGGTGCAGAAAAGCTGGGTGGCAACTATTGCTGGAGATGTATTGACAGACAGTTTGGTTGTCACCCAGCTTTCCAAGAATGCAGAATTTCCACAGTATACCCTCTCCAGCATTGCAGTATAACTATATTGACTATCAGGGGTGCAGGAAAGCTGGGTGACAAGCACTGTGGAAGCTGCTGAAAGGTATACATCACCGGCTTGAACACTATGGCAGACTGTCAGGATTTTGAGATAAGCGGCTGACAACTTACATGTTGGTTGCCAGTGTCACCCAGCTTTCCCACAAACTTAAAAAGGGTTGAAATCCTCATGAATAATGATGGCTCCGCACTTCATTAATCAGGTCGCTGTCACTTTAACATGATGAACGTCTCAGTCCTCTGCTTGCTGTCTGACGTGCGGTTTGTAGCCGGGGATGGCGGCGCTTTCATTTCTAATTCCATGTGATCGCGGCGTCTGTCAGGACTACCTGACGCTGACGTGGCTTTGAAGCCAATCCCGGCTCTAGGAATCCTCGGCAGATCTTCTCCCACCCGGGGATATAATAGACAGAACTGGTGTAAATAGAGGCATCCGCTGCAATCTGCATTGCCACACCTCTGCTTGCTGTCAGTGAGTGTTGCCGTCAGGTGGATTTAATGGCGTGTTCTTCCCTGCAGGTACCCAGGACGGCTCCATATGTTGCAGCACTGAGATGCTCGTCTGTCCATCTCTATGGATATAGCAAAAGAAATCTACCATCTGAACTACAGCCATCGGGACGAGTTGTCACCGGGCCGTGCCCTGCAGGGACCTGGCAGGAGAAACGCGCCGGTCTTCATGCGTCGGCGCCCTCAGGACTGCTTGAGCCTGCTTGAGATTGCCCTGGTGTTAAATACTATGGGGTGCATCCATAGCCTAAGCTGCAAACCCAAAGTCTTCCGAGAGTCCATCGCCGTGCTGGACATCAAAGCCTCCATCGACTCCACCCCGACCAGCATCGACGAGTCCTCCAGCGTCGTCCTCCGATACAGGACCCCGCATTTCCGAGCCAGCGCCCAAGTGTTAGTGCCTCCGATCTCTGGGAAAGACTCGTGGAGGGTCGGCTGGATCCAGGCCTGCAACCACATGGAGTTCTACAACCACTACGGAGACCTGGGAATGTAAGTGTGCGCCGGGCGATTCCGCCAAATTAGCAATATATCCGGTCTAATGGAACCTATGTTATCACTTTATGTGCTCACTGACTACCAGAGGTAAGAGAGAAATTGTGAGTGTACTGTCCCTTTAATTTTGTCAAATTAAAGGGGCGTGGCTGTGACTACATTTAAATAAATAGCAGATATCGGTGTCAACGGAAAAAGTCCGGTAATCGAGCTGCGGCTGCCGTAGAATGACCTGACCCAGAGCCGGTTACATAAGTCACATTGAAGGCTCACAGTGCGATCGATACATGAAACAGAACATGGAGTTGCGGGATGGATCATATTCTCATCATCTCCTCCTGTTTCTTCTGGGAATTTTATTTTTTTCCTCGACCTTCCAAGACATTGTAAAATATTAATCTTCCAACTTCCCACAGTCGGCGTTTTTTGCCGACACTTAAATTTCGCCTGGTGTAGTATTTCATGGCGACCAGCGTTATCTACGAGGATATTAAAAATGACTGATGTCTTCACTATGTAATAGAACAAGGTAGCAAGATATGTCCTTGTAAGATGGAAAAAAGAAAGGACAATGAAGAGTGAAAAAGGCACCGTCATGGGTCCCGCACTCACCCCAGCAACTCCATGTTCTGTGGCTATATGGTTATTCTATTTGCACCTTAATGTTTCTATTATTGCCCCAATTAACCTATCATTAATTAAAGGGGTTGTCCTATGAAAATAAGTCACCACCTATAGAGTGAATAGGTGATGATAAAGCATTGATCGGGGGGAGTTATACTGTTAAAACCTGCAACAATTGTCAGAACAGGGCACTTTTATCCTTTTTAGGATGGAGTGACAGTGCACATAACTTATTAATCACTGAGGTCCATAGATTATCATCGGATCACTCCTTTAAGGAACTACATGTACATCCCAGTAACTCATTGGCAGTAAGTTGCCACTTTTAGAGCTTTATATTGTGCCCCACAAATTCCATGTTCCCCGACAGTTCTGGTGTCTTTCTAGTGAACCCTATCATCTAATATATCAAGCTGAATGTGTGTATGTGTGTTTGTATGTATGTATGTATGTGTGTATGCCCGGGATTGGCATCCGCATCATCGCAGCTACAGCCACAAAAGTTTGCACACTCACACTTCTGGACCCCGAGAGCGTCATAGGCTATGTTTTGAGGGGAAATTTTAACCCCGTGCTTTACAGTTATTCGCCGAAAAATCTGCCTCCATTAAAGCGAATGGAGCTGGGAGCCACAGTGCAGCCAGAACTTCAGAAGAATGCGCAGCCACGCCCTTATATGGAATGTTGGCGTGTCACAATGCAGCCAGGGAAAGAGACAGACACAGACAGGGAAAGAGGC
>NC_134361.1:211791273-211801083 GCF_048569485.1 Anomaloglossus baeobatrachus | reverse complement strand
ATCACATGGCCAGAAGCATGTGATATCCCCGGATGTTGTGAGTATGACCGCGTAAGTGCGATATCGTCAGTGTCTGTGTGTGTGAGTGGATGCGATCGGGTGTGTGTGAGTGGATGCGATCGGGTGTGTGTGAGTGGATGCGATCGGGTGTGTGTGTGAGTGGATGCGATCGGGTGTGTGTGTGAGTGGATGCGATCGGGTGTGTGTGTGAGTGGATGCGATCGGGTGTGTGTGTGAGTGGATGCGATCGGGTGTGTGTGTGAGTGGATGCGATCGGGTGTGTGTGTGAGTGCATGCGATCGGGTGTGTGTGTGAGTGCATGCGATCGGGTGTGTGAGTGTCGGCAGAGGAGCAGGGCGTGCTGGAGGAGGCTGGGAGCAGAGAGGCTGATCATGGGGAAGAGGGAAATGCTGATGCTGAAGGAGGCTGGGATGGGAAGGCTGGGAAGAAGGAGGCTGGGAGGAGAGAGGCTGATCCTAGGGAAGGCTGGGGAGAGGAGGCTGATGCTGAGAGAGGCTGGAAAGAGAGAGGCTGATGCTGAGGGAGGCTGGGACGAGGGAGGCTGATGCTTACGGAAGCTGATGCTGGAGGAGGCTGGAAGAACAGAGGCTGATGCTGGTGGAGGCTGATGCTTGGGGAGGCTGATGCTGAGGGAGACTGGGAGACGAAGGCTGATGCTGAGGGAGGCTGGGAGGAGGACGCTGGGAGGAAGGAGGCTGGGAGGAGAGAGGCTGATCCTTGGGAAGGCTGAGAAAGGGAGGCTGATGCTGAGGGAGGCTGGAAAGAGAGAGCCTGATGCTAGGGACAGAGACGCTGATGCTGGGACGAGAGACGCTGATGCTGCGGGCAGAGAGGCTGATGATGCGGGTAGAGAGGCTGATGCTGGCGCAGCATGGCGGATGGAGCACGTTTGGTAATGCGCAGCATGGCGGATGGAGCACGTTTGGGAGTGCGCAGCATGGCGGATGGAGTACGTTTGGGAGTGCGCAGCATGGCGGATGGAGCATGTTTGGGAGTGCGCAGCATGGCGGATGGAGCACGTTTGGGAGTGCGCAGCATGGCGGATGCAGCACGATGGCGAGTGCGGAGTATGGCGGATGGAGCATGTTTGGGAGTGCGCAGCATGGCGGATGGACCACGTTTGGGAGTGCGCAGCATGGCGGATGGAGCACGTTTGAGAGTGCGCAGCATGGGAGATGGAGCACGATGGGGGGTGCGCAGCATAGGGGATGGAGCACGATAGGGAGTGCACTGCATGGGGGATGGAGCACGATGGGGAGTGCCCAGCATGGCGGATGGAGCACGTTTGGGAGTGCGCAGCATGGCGGATGGAGCACGATAGGGAGTGCCCAGCATGGCGGATGGAGCACGTTTGGGAGTGCGCAGCATGGATGATGGAGCACGATGGGGGGTGCGCAGCATAAGGGATAGAGCACGATGGGGGGTGCGCTGCATGGGGCATGGAGCACGATGGGGAGTGTGGAGTATGGCGGATGGAGCACGTTTGGGAGTGCGCAGCATGGTGGATGGAGCACATTTGGGAGTGCGCAGCATGGCGGATGGAGCACGTTTACGAGTGCGCAGCATGGGAGATGGAGCACGATGGGGAGTGCGCAGCGTGGCGGATGGAGCACGATGGGGAGTGCGCAGCATAGGGAATGGAGCACGATGGGGAGTGCGCAGCATCGCGGATGGAGCACGTTTAGGAGTGCGCAGCATGGCGGATGGAGCACGTTTGGGAGTGCGCAGGATGGGAGATGTAGCACGATGGGGGGTGCGCAGCATAGGGGATGGAGCACGATGGAGAGTGCACACCTCCCCCCAACACACACACACGCGCGCGCGCGCGCACTGCACAACACACCACACACACACACTGGAAACCACAAACAACTGCCCTACACAGACACCCACACACAGACAACGCTGCACACACAAATATACGCACATACCGCACATATATATAACAAAAATCATACATAAACTACACAATACGTAAATTCTAGAATACCCGATGCGTAGAATCGGGCCACCTTCTAGTATATATATATATATATATATATATATACTCTCTCATTAGATATTTAAAAAATGCCTAAGGCAACATCCGGCAAGTCCGGAGACATCTAGCCTATTAAGATTTAAAGTGACCTAACTGAAAGATAAGTGACGTGAATAAAAAAAAAAATAAAAAAACTAATTTTGAGGAGCCACAATTGTTTTTTGGATGCTGCATCTCCGCAAAGAAAAAGCAATAAAAACTGATCAAAACGTTGTATTTACTCCACAATACAGTCACAAAAATGTGTCAGGTCCCACAAAAAACCCCAGCGAGTGGTAAAACAGCTCTATTGAAAGGTAAAAAAACGTTACGGCTCTTGGAAGGAGAGGAAAACCGGAAACACAGAAGACTTGGTTACTGGCGTGGTATTTTGCCTTTATTCCCACCCATGTGGCGGGAGCACGGCGTGGCGATTTGCAGAGAGAATTTGGCGGCTCGGTACCTGTTTTGCCGGAGCCGCGACCGCCTTGTTCATGGCTTGGCTGCCCGCCTGAGCAGCTGTCTGCAGCGTAGTCGGCCTATAAGGGTTAAATGAGAGATGTGAAAAGTCCCTTCAGTGGTGGCCGGTGACATCCAGGGGCCACGTTGGAGGCCGGTCACTCACATCATGACTAACGGTATCCCCGGTCCGTTTCCCTTCAGCTCCTTCACGTTCACGACTTTGGGCACGGTCTGTAAGGTGGACTCGGTGAGCGCGGCTGCGGGGAGACAAGGTGACGTGTGCAGTGGTTAGCAGCGGCGTCTGGGCTACACGTGGGCGCTTGTGCTGTGCCGTGGGTTCAGGTTACCTGGCGCCAGGCTGGTTATCTGCTGCCTCCTTAGGGCGGCGGCGGCTGCTGCTTGCGTCGCAGGCACGGTTGGAGCTCCGTGTTTGACGGTCTTGGTGGCCATCATGGTGCTGTCGGCCCCCGGCGGGATCACCCTCGTTGCCGGCATGGGCACCGCAGCTGGATGAAGGATTGAGAGGTTGAATTAATTTCCTGACGGCATCATTCACGGGCGAGCATTCACCAGAGACTCACGGGTGCTGGTGATGGGTCCTGGGCTCGGCTGACCCTTTCCAAATGTAGAAGCCGGAGTCCCAAATCCAGGCTGCATGGACACGGTGCGGGTCACAGGCGCGTGACGCACGGCCCGGACAGGGGTCGGCTCCGGCGGTGGAGTCTCCTGTCTAATGGGAGCTTCGGACAGTCGCCCCTGACTCTCTGCTGCCTCCGACAGGGAAGACGAAGAACTGACGTCATCCAGGTCTTCTATATAACTGGGATACAGGAACGACGACCGAGAGAGGCCGACTGAAACGGGAGCAACAAGAAAGGGGGGGGGGGGGTTACAACAAAGGGGTCATTAAAAAGTACAGAAAATGGTTTCCACTCCGGTCCGCAGCACGGTGATGTCCGCCAGTGAGGACATTCCTCCATCAGTGGTCTCGTGACCACCGGAGGGGACAGCACAGGGCTGGAGTGGGGACGTTTCCTTATTTTGCAATGACCCCGTAAGAGAATGTGTACCTGGGGCCAGAGATCTTACAGGAGGCGTCTTCCGCTTGGTGAGGAAATTTCTCAGCTGATTCTGCTTCACCGGTGACAGTTTGGCTGCAAAAAAAGTAAAATGGGAAAATTATTAACCCAATAATGATGGCAGCCGCGGGAAAGGAGAACGGCCTATCGCTCAGACAGATAGGACTCAAGCCGCTCCATAGTGCTTTGCCATCAGGGGGCCAGCGCGCCCTTACGCGGAGGCTCCGGGGGGGGGGGGGGGGGGGAGGGGGCAGCACGTCCTTACGCGGAGGCTCCAGGGGTGGGTGTGTGTGTGTGTGTGTGTGTGTGTGTGTGTGTGTGTGTGTGTGTGTGTGTGTGTGTGTGTGTCGGGGAGTTTGGCCAGCGCGCCCTTACGCGGAGGCTCCGGGGGGGGGGGGGGAGCGCGCCCTTAGGCTATATGTGTGCACGTTGCGTATTTGCATGCAGTTACGCTGCGATCTGCACTGCAGCGTAACTGCATGCGTCCTGCGTCCCCAGCATAATCTATGAAGATTATGCAGGAGACGTGCGCACGTGGCGTATTAGAGTGCTTGTCACTTCTTTCGTGCGCTCTGCATGCAGCTCCTGCTCTGTCTATGGGAGGGGCTACACTCAGAGCGCATGAAATTGGCTTTTTTTTTTTCATATGGACTCTTTCTGCAGCGATTTGAAGCGCACGTGTGCTGTTCAATTCGCTGCAGAAATTTCTGCAGGGACAAACGCTACGTGCACACATAGCCTTACGCGGAGGCTTCGGGGGGGCCAGCGTGCCCTTACGTGGAAGTCTTTGGGGGGGGGGGGGGGGGGCAGCGTGGCCTTTACGTGGAAGGCTTCGGGAAGGCCAGCGCGCCCTTACGCGGAGGCCTCGGGGGGCCAGCGCGCTCTTATGAGGAGGCTCCGGGGGCAGCGCGCCCTTATGAGGAGGCTCCGGGGGGCTAGTGCGCACTTACGCGGAGGCTTCGGGGCCGGTTTGACCGTGGTATTTATAGTCGTCTTTGACAGCGTCTCCCGGAGACTTTCTAATGCCAGATCATTGCTAGAAGAAAAAAAAGCAGCCCTGTATGAATACATACAACTTTACAGCCGGCGCATGCAGACATCGGTACTGACCCCCGAGGAGCGGCCGCAGCTCTGGGCTCCGCTCACCTGTGGCTGCTGAACTCCTCGTTGCTCCACTGGGAGGTGCAGTTGTAAAGCCGCAGTTTGCTCAGCGTTTCCACCAGTTCATGAAGTCGCCTCTTCTGCTGCTGGATGATCTCCTGGTTATTGGCCAGTGTATTGAACAGCGTCTCGCGGTCCGATACTATATAACCCCTGGAAAGAAAGCAACACAGAACCTGCTCACCACGGCACAACACAAGGGGACAAGCGATGGTCAGAAATCCACTCGGACCCTCTACAGCCAGCCTGGTGGGGTGCCCTGCAGCCCCTTGTCCCGCTCCTGGCACATATCACCCATCCTCCAGAGACTACGCACCTCTGCTTCTTATTCGACTCCACAAAGCGGTCCCACTCCAGGTCCAGGACGTCGCTCGCACCTTGGACTTCGGACCGGACGTACTGATGGAGCCGGCGAATCTCCTGCAGAAGAAGGACGAGAGGTTTGAGCGGATGCCGCATGGTGCCGGCTCCTCGCCCGTGTCCCCACTCTGCTCTTACTTGTATCTGCGCCTCGCTCAAGGGGTCCAGGGGCTTCTTGTACAGGAGGCGCCGGTATACGGGGTCACTGATGCGCACCCTCTGCTCTCTGGCATGCTCAGCGTTGGACAGACCTTCCAGGACTGTGGTTTTCATGCAGCCAATGTCTCCATGAAGAGACTGAGCCGGGAAAAAAAAAAAAAAATATAAAAAAAAATGATCTATATATATATATATTTATTTGTGTAAGAGGGTGTCACATAATGACCGGAGAGCACCGCGGGCACCCAGTGTCCAGAAGTGCTACACAACCCTGAAGACCGGGCGGCACAGAGAACTTTTCCAGGTTTCCTGGACTCCACCTGGTCCCACAGCCCCCCAAAGGGGTCACCTGGTCTAAAGGGGTTGGAGTTCCCCCTTATTCATGCTGCACCAGTTGGCATTTGCTTGATTATGCCACCCAATGTATATCTCATCCCCCATATTGTGAACGCCTTTGCATTAGAATGGAGAATAAAATACTTGCAGGTCCCTGGTCCAAAAGCCACATAGGAAGGCCATGGCCGCTGGCCCAAAACTCTGCAAGTCTCCTCCTAACGGCCCGGATTCCCATTAGTAACCCAGATGTTGTGCCCCTTAATCTGCAGAGGTGCTGGCCGGAAGGAGGTTTGCAGGGCTCTGATCCGGATTCCCATTAGTAACCCCGACGTTGTGCCCCTTAATCTGCAGAGGCTCCGGCCGATAGGAGGAGGTTTGCAGGTCTCTGATCCCCATTAGTAACCCTGACATTATGCCCCCTAAACAGCAGAGGTGCTGGCCGGTAGGAGGAGGTTTGCAGGGCACTGATCCGGATCCCCCCATTAGTAACCGCGACGTTGTGCCCCATAATCAGGAGAGGCTCCGGCCGGTAGGAGGAAGTTTGCAGGGCTCCGGACCCCCATTAGTAACCCTGACGTTGTGCCCCCCAATCAGCAGAGGCGCTGGCCAGTAGGAGGAGGTTTGCGGGGCTCCGGATCCCCATTAGTAACCCCGACGTTGTGCCCCCTAATCAGCAGAGGTGCCGGCCGGTAGGAGGAGGTTTGCAGGGCACTGATCCGGATCCCCCCATTAGTAACCGCGACGTTGTGCCCCCTAATCAGCAGAGGTGCCGGCCGGTAGGAGGAGGTTTGCGGAGGTCCGGATCCCCATTAGTAACCCCGACGTTGTGCCCCCCAATCAGCAGAGGCGCTGGCCGGTAGGAGGAGCTTTGCAGGGCTCCGATCCGGGGGCCATGGACCCGTCAGGCTTTTTGCTCCTCGGTGCTTTGCACTTTCCGTACTTTTGCCCGTCGCCGTCTCCACGGATGATATACAGTATTTCCCATCTTATCGTTTCTCTTTTCTGTCCCGTCTTTACCTTTGTTGTTTCCTGGATTTCCAGAAGGAAAGAGCGGAGGTGGTCGCACTCCGTCCTCAGCGTCCTCATCTCCTCCTCCGTGCCTACGGTGAAGCACGCCTTAGCCGTCCGAGCCTTCAGGTCGTCCATCTCCTTCTGGAAATGATCCATCTGCACCAAAATACAGAGAAGGTAAAAAAAAACAAAACAAAAAAAAACATCTAAAGCCAAACCCTCGGCGAGCGCCGCTCCGGGTGCAGTCACCTCTTCTTTTATTCCGTTGTGGATCGGGTCCTTGCTGTCTGCAACTTTGTGAAATGATCCCATGGGCTGCGAAAATAAGAAATATGGTGGCAATAAGCATCTCGATTGCCCTCTGTTATCAGCCACATCAGGCTAAGGATTGATTTATGTAAGGGAAGGTAATACCTGAGCCGGTGGCGTTTGCTTCGCTACCGCCGGTAAAACCCGGGCGGCCTTCTGGGCTGCTGCTTGTGGCGGGAGAACGCCGTGCACCGGTAACGAGACTGCGGGGACAAGAGAAGTGGTTAGAGGCCTCATCGCGGTGCAGCTGCCGGACACCAGTACACCGGCTAGAATTACCATCAGAAAACGGCCTGCTGGGAGGCCCCGAGGGCAGGGCTGACGTGGGCACGGCAATGCTGGCCGGAACTGCCGACTTGGCTGGAGGTGCGAAAGAAACGCCAGGAGCGCTTTGGGCAAACACCGGCTTCGGCTGAGTCACGTCCACTGCACCAAACCTGAGCATCAGAGAAAAGATCAGCCGGGTATACAAGAGAGCGCAAAGCAAGTCCCACTATACAAGAACAAGTAAAAAAAAATATACTGGAGCTCTATAGGTAGTGTAGGGGGTTACTGCCCACATCCCTGCTGCTCTAGAGGTAGTGGAGAAGTTACTACCCAAATCCCTGCTGCTCTAGAGGTAGTGGAGGAGTTTCTGCTTGCATGCCTGGTGCTCTAGAGGTAGCTGAGGTGTTACTGCCCAAATCCCTGCTACTCTTAAGGTAGTGGAGGAGTTACTGCCCACATCCCTGGTACCCTAGAATAGTAGAGGAGTTACTGCCTGCATCCCTGGTGCCCTAGAGTAGTTGAGGAGTTACTACCCAAATCCCTGCTGCTCAAAAGGTAGTGGAGGAGTTACTGCCTGCATCCCTGGTGCTCTAGAGGTGGTGGTGTTACTACTCAAATCCCTGCTGCTCAAAAGGTAGTGGAGGAGTTACTGCCCACATCCCTGGTGCTCTAGAGGTAGTGGAGGAGTTACTGCCCACATCACTAGTGCTCTAGAGGTAGTGGAGGAGTTACTGCCCACATCCCTGGTGCTCTAGAGGTAGTGGAGGAGTTACTGCCCACATCCCTGGTGCTCTAGAGGTAGTGGAGGAGTTACTGCCCACATCCCTGGTGCTCTAGAGGTAGTGGAGGAGTTACTGTCCACATCCCTGGTGCTCTAGAGGTAGTGGAGGAGTTACTGCTTACATCCCTGGTGCTCTAGAGATAGTGGAGGTGTTACTGCCCACATCCCTGGTGCTCTAGAGGTAGCTGAGGTGTTACTGCCCACATCCCTGCTGCTCTAGAGGTGGTGGAGGGGTTACTGCCCACATCCCTGCTGCTCTAGAGGTAGTGGATGATTTACTGCCCACATGCCTAGTGCTCTAGAGGTAGTGGAGGAGTTACTGCCCACATCCCTGGTGCTCTAGATGTAGTGGAGGAGTTACTGCCCACATCCCTGGTGCTCTAGAGGTAGTGGAGAAGTTACTGCCCACATCCCTGGTGCTCTAAAGGTAGTGGAGGAGTTACTGCCCACATCCCTGGTGCTCTAGAGGTAGTGGAGGGGTTACTGCCTACATCCCTGGTGCTCTAGAGGTAGTGGAAGAGTTACTGCCCACATGCCTAGTGCTCTAGAGGTAGAAGAGGAGTTGCTGCCCACATCCCTGGTGCTCTAGAGGTAATGGAGGAGTTACTGCCCACATGCCTAGTGCTCTAGAGGTAGTGGAGGAGTTACTGCCCACATCCCTGGTGCTCTAGAGGTAGTGGAGGAGTTACTGCCCACATCCCTGGTGCTCTAGAGGTAGTGGAGGAGTTACTGCCCACATCCCTGGTGCTCTAGAGGTAGTGGAGGAGTTACTGCCCACATCCCTGCTGCTGTAACATTTCCTCCTAGTAAAAGCCCTCGGACTTTGCCTCTAATCTTCATACAGATGCATATTTGCCCTATAATCATTTTGCACGTACTTGTCTTTTAGGTTCACTCTGACGGAGGATGGTGTCGGCTGGACGCTGGGATCCGCAGCTTGGTTGGAGCCACCGGTGATTTCCGGCCTAAGTGTTGCAGCCTCAAAAGTGGCCCCTGCTGCCGCCTCCGGGGGGAAGGAAGCCACGGGGGCTCCCACCTGCTTGGGAAAGTTTGTGGCTGGAGCGCCAAAGAAGGCAGAAGAGGAGCCGGCCGTGACCGCAGGGAGGCCGGAGGGAGGGGCGCTGAAAGCAGCAGGAGCCGGGGCTTTGCCTGCAAACGAAGAAGTGTCTTGAGGAGTGAAAGAAAAGTTAGAAGACGGCATAGTGAACCCGAAGGAGGCGGCCTGAGGGGCGGCCGGGGCACTCGCCGTGAGCACCCCGAAAGCAGGACCAGGCAGGGGTTTTCCAGGAAGAGTTGCTGAGGAGAAGCTGAAAGTGGCGGCCGTCGGAGGAGGCTTTGCAGGGCTGCCAGCGGCAAACAGGTTAAAAGATGAAGCGGCAGCAGTTTGGGGTTTTGCAGCGGCAGAAGTAGTTAGGACAAAAGGCGGAGGAGCCGAGGTTTGGGGTTTTGCAGATCCACTAGAGGGGGTGAGGCCAAGAATAGGAGGAGCGGAGGTTTGGGGTTTTGCAGAGCCACTAGTGATAGACGGGCCAAAGACTGGAGGAGCGGAGGTTTGAGGTCTCACGGTGCCAGCGGGGGGGCCGAGGGCAGGAGGAGCAGTCTGAGGTTTATCATTGCCACTAGGAGCAGACAGGACAAACGTTGGGGTTGAAGCCTGAGGCATGGTGGGGTGTCTGAGCGCCGGAGCAGTCAACTTTCCGGGGGGTATATTAGTAGCGCTGACGATAAGTGCGGCGGGCTGAGGAGCAGCAGCTGCGGGAGGTCCTGGGGGGCCGGAGCCGGGCGCTGCAAACACAAGCACAGAAAGGATTGTCACCAGGCGGCCAATAATCCACAGGAATCAC